>NC_080442.1:19823445-19918445 GCF_028018845.1 Melospiza georgiana
CGCACTCCCAGGGATCCCAGCCGGCAATAAATCCCCTGCTCTGTCCGAGGCCCCCACTCCATCTTCCAGAGGCTCATCCCGGTGCTAATTCCATCATTCCCAGCACTCCGGATCCCCCGGGGCCGCGCCTGCAGAGGGCTGATAAGGGAATCGGCTTTGGCGGCCACACCAGAGGTGAAATCCAAAGATCCCGAATATTTCGGGATGTTTATCCCTGGTAATCAGCTCTTCCACTGGATGTCCCCGGGAAAGCCTGGATTGCGCTCCGTGCCCGGGGGCAAACAGCTCTCATTAATATTTCACATCATTTTCCTTTTTTTTTCCCATCTTTTTTTTCTCTCCCTGCTCCTGGAGCCTTGCAGGAGAGCGCCAGGATATTTTCCCATCTCCCGTGTTTGCCTGCTCCAGTAATCATCGGATTCAATCACTCGGGCAATGTTTTTATGGATTAATAACGGGCACTTTGGAGAGCTGGGAGCTGCAATCTGTACAACCTTAATGAGCACCGTGGGGACCCGGTGCCATGGTTTCCCAAATCCTCTCCCTGCATCCCTCTAAATCATTCCCTGCTCCGGATGGCTCTCCTGCCTCCAGCACACCGGGCTCCCTGCTGGAAGTTGTCCCAATTAATTTTTTTTTTTCCTGTTTTCCCTTTTTTTGCCCCTACCTTTCCTATAAGCTCAGCTTTGTCAGTGCTGACAAAATGTTTGTCTGTGCTGCCTCGTTGGGGTGGAGCTCCGGGGTGGGAAATCTCCACTCCTGGATCTGGGAATGCCGGCATTGGGGCATTTTGCTCTGCAGGTCATTGGGAAGGTGGGGTTGGGGACAGGGGTTGGCTCTGGGTGACACAACTGCACTGAGGGGACACCAGCAGGGTGGGCACCTCTCTGTAGGATCATGGAATCGTTTGGGTTGGAAAAGCCCCCTAAGGCCATCGAGTCAAACCATTCCCAGCACTGCCAGGCCACCCCAACCATGTCCCCAAGTGCCACATCCACGTGGATTTACATCCCCCAGGGATGGACACTTCCTGTACCAGGGCTGGATTTCCTCTCATGGGAGTCAGGAAACAAAACCAAAGGATCTTGAGGTGCAATTCCATGAGAAAGGGATCCCTCACTCACTGGAGCTGCAAAGGGATGCTTGGGAAGCAGCTGGGAAAGCCCAGTGCCCGCCCTGGGGACAGGGCAGATGTGGCACAGCTGCTTGGGATGCTCCTTGGATACACTTTGGGAAGTGATGCTTCCTCCTCTGGGTCATCAGCTGGATGGGGTCCCTGTTGAGGACAGTGGATTGTCCCCAGGGCTGGGGACACAGCAGGGACAGGGCTGTTCCAGAGCCTCCGGAATCATCCACAGGCTCCCACATTCCCGGGATTTGTAACTAAGGGTTGAACACGGGGAGGGAACAAAGGACGAGGCCTGGACAACATCTCCTCCTCCAGAGGCACATCCAGGCCCTGCCCTGGCAGGGAGGGAGCAATCCCTGAATTCCTGCCCTGAATGGAGCAGTCCCTGAATTCCTGCCCTGAATGGAGCAATCCCTGAATTCCTGCCTGTTTTCCTGCGCATAGCCCAGGAACAGCCAGCCCAGTCACCTTCCAGAGAATTCCACAAGTGCCAGGTTTATTCCCAGCCCCCTCCATAGGAAACCTCCCGGTGTTTCAGGGCAGACCCAGCTCCGGCTTCTCCCCCTCTCTGTTTATTTCCCGGGAGTTTTAATGGCTTTTCAGAGCCCTGTTCTCAGCCTGCAGCTATTCCAGAGCCGTGGGATGCAGCTCGGGGTGACTAATAAGGAATTTATGGAGCCTTGGCTCCAAGATTTCTCCAGCCAGACAGCACCAGGACAGAGGCCTTGGGCAACACCAGCCCAGCCCTGCTGGGCCCAGACTGGGAGAACTGGGAAGATAAACAGGGCCATGCTCTGATTTCCATGGGAAGCTCGTGGTGAAGGAATTTCCCCCAAACAAGGTCTAGTTGTGCACCTTTCCCAGCAGGCCAGGCAGGGATTCCCGCCTGGATTTACCTGATCCTTCACTGGGAATTCCTACTCCATCCCTGTCCATTCTTTGCTCATTCCTGGTCCTGCCTGGAGCATCCCTGTCCTTTTCTGCCCATCCCAATTGCAGTTCTGCACATTCCTGATCCCTCCCTGCCCATCCCAATCCCATTCATGTCCATTCCTGATCCCAAGCCCAGCTCTGCCCGTTCCTGACCCTTCCCTGCCCATCCCAATCCCAGTTCTGCCCATTCTTGATGCTTCTCTGCCCATCCCAATCCCAGTTCTGCCTGTTCCTGATCCCAATCCCAGTTCTGCCCATTCCTGCCCATCCCAATCCCAGTTCTGCCCATTCTTGATCCCTCCCTGCCCATCCCAATCCCATTCCTGCCCATTCCTGATCCCAACCCCAGTTCTGCCCATTCCTGCCCCTTCCCTGCCCATCCCAATCCCATTCCTGCCCCATCCCTTTCCTGCCCTGCCCACCCCATGCCCTGCCCTCACCTCCAGCTGGTTTTCCCTCTCAGTTCCTCTCCTTTCGCGTTCCCGTGGTCCCGAACAATCCCGGCATTGATCCGGAGCTCCGGGCCATGCCAGCTGGCGGCAGCTCCCGCTTCCCATCGCATTCCAGGGCTCTTAAAGCCGCCCGGCCGCGATCCCAGCGTTTGGGATGCTCTGACGGATCCCTGCGCTCTTAAATCCGCCAGGACAGGGGATGGGAGCGGAGCGTTCCCCATTCCCGGTGCCATTCTCCGGGAACAATGGGCTCCTTCGCCCGTGGAATTCCTGCTCTCACCAGGAGGGATCTGCTCGGTGCTGGACTTTAAATGCAGCCGATGATCCTGGTGATATTCCCGGGAAGAGCGAGGGCAAAAAGGGCGGTTTTGGACATTTAGGGGATGGGGGGAAAGGAGCAGCTGGGCCTGGGCTGCTCCGGTCTCCTAAATATAGAAATATAATTTATAGATAAGTGTATTTATATGTAAAAATATTTTTATATTTTTATTTCTATAAATACATATATTCTATACGTTATATAGATATTAGAATATATTTGTTTATAATATAATATAATATAATATAATATAATATAATATAATATAATATAATATAATATAATATAATATAATATAATATAATATAATATAATATAATATAATATAATATAATATAATATAATATAATATAATATAATATATATTACATTATATTAATAATATAATATATATTAATTATATAATATAATCGATATTTATATTATATAGTATATATTATTATATTATATTATATTATATTATATTATATTATATTATATTATATTATATTATATTATATTATATTATATTATATTATATTATATTATATTATATTATATTAATGTTGTATTCTAGATTCTATATTTATAGCTTTGTAAATGTATTTTTTATATTTTAAGAACTTTATAAAATGCATGTTTATCTATATGCATAATCATAGAGTCATGGAATGGGCCGGTTGTTTTCTGCCAGGGATTTGCCGGAGGTTTTTCCTTCCTCCCACATCAACCCAGGTGGGAAAGGAGCTTGGAGAACGTGAGGAGCCGGGAGAACTCGGGGGTCAGGGCTGGAATGGGGCCGGTCCTGCTCCACAAACTGTTTTTTTGGGAATGCTGTTGGGTGACTCTGGAAGGGCCACTCGCCACCCAGGGCACACCAGAGCCACCCCGAGGTGACGCTCGGGGACACTCAGGGATTGGGGACAAGAAGAGGGGACTCAGGGAATTGGGGGATGATCCCTTCCCTGTCCCAGCGGGGTGAGGAAATTGGGAACTGAGGAATGCGGCAAAACGGGGGAGAAATTAATAATTATCCACAGCTCATCGCTATCACTGCTCATCAAAACATTCCCGAGCTCCATCCCAGGCTCCTTTCTTCTCCCTGCCTCCAGTAAGTGCTTGAACATCCCTTTAAAAATTAAAGGAGGAGGGTTCTGGAAGAGATAAGGGATAATTGCCTGGCTTTGACTGCGGCATTGATGTGAAAATAGGATTGGAATTACTCACTCCGGTTGAAAGGTTAGTTGAAGGTTATTACAGGAAAATTGTTATTCATCCATTTTTTCTGTGCCGCTGGATAGCCCCAAAGATTAAATCCGGGGAGCGCATAATGACCCATCAGGGCGGACAATGGTGGGAATAATCTCCAGAGGCTCCCGAGAGCCTTCCCTGAATAATTCATGGCTCAGCAGCCCTCCCTCCCTCGCCGGCAGATTACACGGGAGTTTTCTTTGGGAAGAGATCATTTAAAGGAGCTTTAAAAACCACCGCGCTTTTGGACGGAAGTGGAATTACCGGCAGCATTCCCGAGGTTTGTTTATGCCTTAATAAATCTCCTTTCCCGCTGACCTCCGTGCCATGGGAACAAAACGCCGCGGGATAAAGGGAGCCTTTGTTGGGGACGGAGCTGGAGGAGCTCCCGTGGGGCTTTTTCTGCTTTTTCTGCTGCGGGCAGAGACAAATCGGGGCTGCTCGGTCACCTGCGAGGAGAAATTCCTGCTGGCCCCCCGTATTGCCCCCCTAAATCCATCGGGAATGAATTCCTTCTTTCCAGGAGGAGCTTGGTGATGTTCCTCATCCCTGAGGTCCCCAAAGTCCCCTCTGGTCCCCGTCCTGCTGATCCATTCCCGGCTTCTCTCAGCTCAGGAGAGCTCAGTGATGAGGAGGATGAGGAGGATGCTCAGGCCATCACCCCTGGATCCTGCTGGATAACCCAGGAGCAAGGCTGGGATGTCACTTCCCGGCCTTCCCGCTGCTCAGGAGAGCTCAGTGATGAGGAGGATGCTCAGGCCATCACCCCTGGATCCTGCTGGATAACCCAGGAGCAAGGCTGGGATGTCACTTCCCGGCCTTCCCGCTGCTCAGGAGAGCTCAGTGATGAGGAGGATGCTCAGGCCATCACCCCTGGATCCTGCTGGATAACCCAGGAGCAAGGCTGGGATGTCACTTCCCGGCCTTCCTGCTGCTCCTGTGGCTCCTCCAGCTCCTAAATCCCGGCCTGGCTCCGCTTAATCCTTTAATTTCCTCTCCTGGAAGAGCTGTTATGTTTTAAAAGCTGCTTGCTCGTTAAAAAATCCCAGGATTTCTGGAGGTTTGGGGGTGTGGGATACACATCCCTGGCATCGTTGGGATCCTGGAAAATAATTGAAAAAAAGATCCTGGATAATAATTGATATTTACAAAACACTTCATAGTTATCAGATGGAAATTAAATCCTAATTAAACCTTCTCTGGGCTTTTCCAGCCAGGAGGATGAGGAAGGATGGCATTGCTGCTGTGGGATGAGCAGGGAATCCTCTGGACTGGGAATTTGGGGGGGTTATCTTGATTTTGGGCAGGTTTAGCTTCATTTAGGATAGGTCTATCTTCATTTTGGGCAGGTTTAGCTTCATTTGGAGCAGGTTCATCTTGAGCTGAAGGGCTCTGTGGAGCTGAAGTGGCTTCTCCAGGCCTATCCCATCCCAGAATTAATTAAGGGAAGATTTTCCCGAGGGAATGGAGCAGGTACAGAGCTGCTCCTCCCTCCCTGCCAAGGGAGAAGGGTTGTTAGAAATAATCCTGGAGTTTAAGGATGTGAGCGAGGACTTTTATGGATTTAACAGGAAGCTCCAACATAATTTCCCACTAAAGCTTGTGTCAATAAATCATTTTTTAATTATAAGCTCCAATTATCAGCTAAGCTCGGCTTAATGATCTCTGGAGTGGTTCCTCCTTCAGAGGCCCGGGAAGGAACTTCTCCTCCTTCCTTTGGAGCTGCTGCTATTTTTTCCCAGCTCCTGGAAAATCTCCCCCCTCTGCCAGTGCCCGTGTGCCTGATGGGATCCGGGTGAAATCCAAGCCTCTCCTAAATCAGGGGCTGTCCAGAGGAGCATCCAAAGGCTCATCCAAAGGCTGTGGCTCGGTTCCACCCCTGGCACAGGCCCTGAGCCCGGGGTTGATTTAGGGCTGCTCCGGGATCGGGTCACATTCCTGAGCATGGCTGGGGCAGTGCAGGAGCGCTCAGGTGCCCTGGGGGTTATTCCAGGATTTGGGACACGTGGCAGTGCCTGGGAATCCCCGGGAGAAGGGGCTGGATGACTCCCAGCTCCCACAGCTCCTTTGGATCCAGCGGATCCCGCAGTTTGCATTTCTCTTGTCTGTGCTCCGGGATCCAGAGAGGGATCCTTCCCATTTTCCATCAGATCTGGGCTGGGAATGACAGCGGAGTTTGGGAGGAAGAGTTAACAAGCTGGGAAAAGAGGAGATAAATGGCTCTGGAATGCTCCAGTCTGTTCATCCCCAGCAGCTCTCAATGTACCATGGATGATTCCTGACGGGACTGAGCTGGGATTTGAGCTGGGAATTGAGCTGTGTTCCGTGGCTCCACACCCATCCATGCCTTGGGAAATTGGTTGTCTGCCATGAACATCTCGGGATTTCCATGTGGGAACGGTGCCTCTCCTCAGGCTGGATCTCTCCTGACAGGAGACAGATCCCAGGGCCTTGTCCTGGTGCTTCTACTGCTCCTGGGGTGTCCCGGTGCATCCAACATGGATCCAGAGATTGCATCCAAGACGGATCTGGAGTGTGCATCCCACATGTGCTCATTCCAATGGGTGCGTCCAACGCTTGTGTCCAGCACGTGCAGCCGTGGGAGTTTGCATCCAATGTGTGTCCAACTGCTCATCCATGGGAATCCAATGCAAGGTCCCAGTGCATGCATCCAAGGAATGTATCCAACATTTCCATCTGTTGGATTCATCCAACATTTCCATCCAATGGATGGAACCAATGGATGTGTCCAACATGCACATCCAATGGATGTATCCAACACGTGCTTCCAATGGATTTATCCAACATGCACATCCAGTGGATGTATCCAACATGTCCATCCAACTGATTCATCCAATGTTTGCTTCCAATGGATGCATCCAAGGGATGTATCCAACATGTGCACGGCACCAATGGATGCATCCAATACGTGTGTCCAGCATGTGTATCTATGCGTGTCCAACATGCTGTGTCCATGTTGTATCCAACATGCGAATCTCATACATGGAACCAATGGATGTAATCAGCTGATTTATCCAAAATGTGTGTCCAACATGTGCATCCAACACTTGTATCCACCTTGTGCATCCAGTGCCTGTCCCCAGTCCACACATCCATTGCGTGCCTGCCACTCACATTCCAACGCAGAATCCAAGCTCTGAATCCCACCAGGAGCATGTCCCAGTGTGGGATCCTGCAGTGTTCCCCCCTCCTCATCCAGAGGCTGGGAATTTCTGCCCACCTGCCGTTTCCAATCTGCCTCCCACCTTTCCATGCCCGGATTTCCTCCCTGGCTGCTCTGGAGAAGGATTTCCCATCTTTCAGCAGGGTCATGCCAAGGGTAACGGCATTCCAGTTTTTCCAGGATGGATGGGCTGATGGAGCAGAGCTTCTCTGTCATTTATCCTCTGGATTTCCCTCCCCTGGATTCATCCCCTCTGCTTCCAGGCCAGGAGACAGCACGGATAGATTTTCTAAGATCCTCTCTCTTCCATAAAAAATATTGGATGGGGGCATTGACAGATCTCCGGGTGTAAAAGGACAAGGAAATATTTCCAAATGGTTTCTCTGGCAGCTGGGAATTCCAGCTCCTGTCACTTATTGACCTCTAATTGTTTCCAGTAGGAGCAGGAGACAGGAAGATCAATAGGAATTGGAGAGACTTAAAACCCTCCCGGTGCACTTCACTGTAGTTAGGAACCACTGGAATTCATCTTCCCGGGATTTCCAGCGGTAATTGGAACATTGGGATTGCTCCATGTCCTGGATTCTGTGCAAAGCATTAATTCCTTCCCCAGTCCCGCTCCTTGCCTGATCCCAGGGCTTGGAGCAGCCTCGTGGCTCTCCAGCCGCCCTTCCCCGCTGCCTTGGAAATCCAGGAGACCCAAATTTGGGTGGAATTCCAAAGGGGCAGGAGGATTCTGGCAGCTGGAACTCCACAGGAAAGAAGGGATGGATCAGTTGAGTGAGGAGAGCGAAGATACGCGAGAGGATGCGGGAATGATGTCCCGGAGAGAGGCCTGGGGATGGAGCGGGATTTTCCCACAGGGAGCTGCTGAGTTTAGGAATGTTCTTGGTGATTTTGGTGTGGGGACCAGGTGGCCGCCGCCGAGTTGGTCCCATCCCAGCCACCAGCGTTTCCCTGGGAATTGCGCTCCCCTGGGAGCTCCTCCAGTCAGTCCGTGGTGGTGCCACAGGGGCCGGTGGTGCTCCCGGCTCCCGATGGAAGCTCCCTCTTCGTGATGGAAACTCCTGGCTCCTGATGGAAGCTCCCTATTCCCAATGGAAGCTCCCTGTTCCTCTTGGAAGTTCCCTATTCCCGATGGAAGCTCCTGTTGGAAGCTCTCTGTTCCCATTGGAAGCTCCCTGTTCCCAATGGAAGCTCCTGATGGAAGCTCCTCGTTCCTGATGGAAGCTCCTGATGGAAGCTCCCTGTTCCTGATGGAAGCTCCCTGTTCCCATTGGAAGCTCCCTATTCCCAATGGAAGCTCCTGTTGGAAGTTCCTTGTTGCCCATGGAAGCTCCTGTTGTTGGAAGCTCCTGTTGGAAGCTCCTGGCTCCTGATGGAAGCTCCCAATGGAAGTTCCTGATGGAAGCTCCCTGTTCCCGACGGAAGCTCCTGTTTCCCACTGGAAGCTGCCTGTTCCTGTTGGAAGCTCCTGGTGGAAGCTCCTGGTTCCCATGGAAGCTCCTGTTGGAAGCTCCCTGCTCCCGATGGAAGCTCCGGCTCCCGGCGCTGCTGTCACCGGGAATCAGGGCCCAGCCCTAATCTGTCATTAGCGCATTCAGCACTAATTGCTGGCAGGGTGCCACGCGCCTATTTTCCCGTTTTAACAAAACATTTATGCATGGAAGATTTAATGCCAGGTATCAAGCATATCATTGTAAATTTACCACTAATTAAGCCTAATTAAAATAATTAAATGGCTGCCGAGTCACAATGTGAATGAAAATCACATTTCCTCTCGTGTGCTCGCCCCTCTCCTCGCTGGCCTCGCTCTGGATTCCCGACATAAATATTTTCCCATTTGGATGCAGGAAGAGAGGAGTTTCATCACGACCATAACGTTGGGATCTGGGGGGAAAATTGTCCAATTCCAGGACCTCTGGAGATTTTCCTTTCTGGGGATGAAGGATGGACAATCTGACAAATCTGTTCCTCTCAGAGCTTTTGCATATTCATCACCGCTCGGATTTTTAATCAAAGCCTGGGCCATGAATAATGGATGGGGATGGGGTGGGATGGGATCCAGGAGCTCCAGAGGATGCTCTGGGCAGAGGCTCCGGGGAAAGCTCTGGCTGGAGATCCAGGAACTCCTGGGGATGCTCTTGGAAGGGCCTCCAGGAGAAACAGGGACTCCAGGGGATGCTCTAGGAAATCCAGGGGATGCTCTGGGCAGGGATTCCAGGAACCCCAGGGAGGGGAAGGAGGGAGGCTGGGCGGGAGAGGGAGGGAATGAGGGAGGGAAGGAGGAGCTCACCGCCGGGCCAGTCCCCGTCCCCGCTGTCGCCGTCCCCTGTGTGGTCCCAGTCCGGGCTCACAATGGGCTCAAAGCCCCTTTGTGCTCCGGCTGCGGCCGAGCTGCATTTTAGGCTCGGCTCATTCAAGGCCAGCCTGTCAAAGCTCCGATTAACCTTTGCTTTCCCAGGCACGGCCTCATTCTCCCTCGCGGCGGGGTCCCGGCACCCTCGGCCCGCCGGGAAGGGCCAGGAAGGGGCTGGGAATGGGAGAGTGGGGATGGGAAGTGTGGGATTTGCTGGGAATGGGAGAGTGGGGATGGGAAGTGTGGGATTTGCTGGGAATGGGAGAGTGGGGATGGGAAGTGTGGGATTTGCTGGGAATGGGAGAGTGGGGATGGAAAGTGTGGGATTTCCTCTCTGTGCCCGCTGGAATCGCAGGAATACCTGATGTGCAGCCTGCTCCTCTCCTCCTCTATGGGTCCTGAGCTGAGAGGACGTTCCTGCTTTGTTATCCCAGGAACGAACATCATCCTCCTGCCATGACATCATCATCATCCTGCTGCGACATCGTCATCATTGTAATCATTGTCACAATCCTGCTGTGACATCATCATAATGCTGTGACATCATTATCATCATAATTGTCATCACTGTCATCATCTTCTTGCTGTGACATCATCATAACCCTGCCATGACATCATCACCATCATCCTGCCATGAAATCATCCTCCTGCCGTGACATCATCTTCTCCCGATGACATCACCCCCAACAACATCCTTGTACCATGACATCATCCTCCACCATGACACCATCATCCCAATCATGACATCATCCTCCACCATGACGTAATCCTACACATCATCCTGCCTCTGTGACATCATCTTTCTGCCATGACATCATCCCACCACAACACCATTTTAGTGCAATGACATCATCCTTCAGGCATGATGCAATCTCCCCACCATGACATCATCCATCTGTGACATCATCCTCCTGCCATGACGTCATCCTTGCTTTCCCATCCCCATTTTCAGGGAATCACATCCTTCCCCAAGGGACACCAGCACGGGAGCCCCTGCCCAGCTGTGCCCCGTCTTTGTCCTTGAGCCCCCCCTGGACCAAACATTGGTTTTTCCATGGATGACCATTTTTTTTCTGGGAATTGACCCCTTTGGCATTCCCAGATCCCTGGGCAAACAGAGCTGTTTGTCTCCGTGTTTGCTCATTTCATCCCAAATATTTGCCTGCCAAGCGAACGCCGTCTCCCGGGATGTGCTATTAATGGGATAATTAGGCAGCCGCTAATGAAAAGGGTTCCTGGGAATTATGGCAGGATTTGTTTTGGCATTTGGAGGCTGGAGTGCTCCAATCTACCTGAGAGTTAATTAGTTAATTAGTGCTGGTGGAACACACCTGGAAAAACAGGGCAGCCACGGAATGCTTCGGTTTATTTTCCAGGAGCCGTTGGAACGAGTTTTTCCATGGGATATTGGGGAAGAAAACCAAATCCTCTTTCTTTCAGGTGTTGGGATCTCCAGGAAAGGCTCAGATCCCGGTGATTTGGGGCGTCCTGATCCTTTTGGGGTCTCTGTGGTGTCACTTTGGGGGTTTTGCTGGGAGCGGTGGGCATGGCCGTGGATTTTCCGGATCTTTCCCGGTTATGTAACCCCGCCCTGGCTCCCGCCACGCTCCGGGTGCCGCCGCTGGTGACAAACCCCGCGTGGGGTTGGCCCCACGCTGATTAATTAGGAAATTACATTTATATAACCCCTAATCCCCGGCTGGGCCTCGGGAATTACATCCAGATTAGCTCCGAGCCCGAGAAAACCCCAGGCTGGAATTATTGCCCAGGCACACATCGGCGAATTGGACCGATCCGGGGGAAAACGGCCAAAATTCAGCTTTTTTGGGGTTTTATTTCCCTTAATTCCCTCCTCCCACGGGGCCTGCGAGGGGTGAGAGCTCCGCGCAGCCGGAGCTGATTCCGGCTGAACGTGGCCTTCGGTTTTCCCAACAAAATTGCTTTTATCCTTGCCAACATGTGTTCCCAAAGATTACAGGGCTGTAATCCCACACGGCTTAACCGGGGGGGGCTTTGGGAGAGCTCTGGGAACGGCGGCGCCGGAATTCCCCCCCTGGCTGATCCGGGACTGGGAATCCTGGCCACGGAAACAGAAAGAACCTTAAGGGATAAAGGATTGGGAAGGAGGGATTGGAATACTTGGGGGGATTTGGGAGAGCCAGGCGATCACAACAAATCATTTTTAAAGTGTTTTTGTGGATTTGGTTTGGGGTTTTGTTTTTTTTTTTTTTTGTGGAGGGCTGATTGGAAAATAGGTCATGGATTGATCTGGATGTGATCGTTATAAAGGAGGAGTTTTGCCTGTAATTATAGGGACACATCCAGGAGGGAGCCTTGAGGCCTTGGGAATGCTCCACTAATGGACAAAGAGCCCTGCCTGGCTTCCCTGCTCCGAGGGAATTTTGGGATTGATCCATCCTGGAAAGCATGGGGAGCTGAGCACCTCCCTGGGAATGTCCTTCAGGAGGGGGTGAAATTCCCAATGGATTTGGGATAGGCCAGAAAGCAAGGAAAGGACTCGAATCCTAGGGATTCTTGCTGCTCCAGGGAGTTTGGAGCTGCACCCTCTTCATCCTGTCCTGGTGATGGGATCTGGCAGGAAGGGGACTAATTCCAGGTTTGGGATTTGCTGGAGGGGGGAATTGCGGATCCTGAGGATCCTCTTGTCTGGGATAACTACTGCTGTCCTGGGATAATTCCTGCTGTCCCGGGATAATTCCTGCTGTCCCGGGATAATTCCAACTGTCCCAGGATAATTCCTGCTGTCCCGGGATAATTCCCACTGTCCCAGGATAATTCCTGCTGTCCCGGGATAATTCCTGCTGTCCCAGGATAATTCCTGCTGTCCCAGGATAATTCCTGCTGTCCTGGGATAATTCCTGCTGTCCTGGGATAATTCCTGCTGTCCTGGGATAATTCCTGCTGTCCTTCTCCCTAAGAGAATTTAATCCCGTGAGGATTAAACGAAATCACGAGACACAAATTCCAGCCCAGATCTGATTTTCCCCTGGGAATCAGGGTTAAAACTTTGGGAACTGGAAACTTTTCCCGTGGCCACTCCAGAGGGGGAATTCCCACCAGCCAGGCCTATCCCGAGGTGCTCAGAGCAATTTTGGGATTCCAAACCCCAACGGGATCAGCAAACCCCCTTTGGATTCCCTGATCCCACCAAAGCGCTCACACGGGGATGGGGTTGGATTTGGGGTTGGATTTGGGGCTGGTTTTGCCCTTCCAGGACCCAAATCCTTTCAGACTCCCCATAAAACGTGGCTGGAATCTGCCCATGGATGCAGGGACACCTCCCACCATCCCAGGGATGGAGCAGCCACGGTTTCTCCGGGAATTCCACCCCAGCCCCTCCCAGGGAAGGATTCCTTCCCAATATCCTGGCTATCCCAATTCCCCATCCCTTGGGAAGGTGGGAATAAACCCCTGGCCCCACCATTCCCTCCAATCTCCAGGATTTTCCCCTCCAGCCCTGGAAAAATGTCATTTTTTGGCCCCAGCAGCAGTGAAGTCTCCGAGCTGTGGTTTTTCCTCCTGTCAAGCAGAGTAAGGAGATTATCCCACTGCAAATCTGATGGAAAAGATTCCCTCTAAAGTCACCGACAGAGCTCAAACACAACGAGCTGCGGGGCTGCTTCCAGGAGATAGGGGAGCAGAACAAACATCCCAGGGGTTGTTACTGAAAGGGAAAATAACCCCAAAAACTGCATTGCTGGCAAAACCTTGGGGTTCTCCGGGTTTGGGGCAGATCCCAAATTATGGGTGGAGGTTTATCCCCATCCTCCTGAGAGGGGACAGAAAATAAATGAGATTTAGGGTGTTTGTGGGAGAAGAAGAAGGAATTGGAGGAGGAGGAGGAGGAGGAGGAGAAGTAGAAGAGGAAGGGGAAGGAGAAAGAGGAAGGGGAAGGAGGAAGAGGAGGAAGAAGAAGGGCAAGAAGGGCAAGAGGAAGGAAGGGGAAGGAAGGGGAAGGAAGGGGACAAAAACGAGGAGGAGGAGGGACAAGAGCTCAGCAGAATTTTGGATCAACAGAATTTGGGATCAGCAGAATTTGGGCTCAGCAGAATTTGGGATCTGGAATTTCCCCTCGGACACCGGGAATGGCCACGGGGCCACCCAGCTCGGGGCTGCCCCCGGATAATCGATGTCCTCCCTCCTTCCGACCCGCAGGAACCGGGGCTTTGGGGAGGCTTTTCCCTTTGTTTTTGCCTTTCCCCTCGCGGGCCGCCGGCGCTGCAGCTCCATTGGAAGCCCGAGGGATTTATGGCCTCTCCAGTTTATTGTTGATACAGATCTTTATCTGCCCCGGGCTTATAACTGACATTTAAATTACACTGCAAACAATGAATCAATATTTATGGATTAGCGCGCCAATGCGAGTTGTCCCGGGATTCTGGCTGCCGGCAGAACGGGACAATGAGGTCAAGGTCAAGGCTTTGTCTAATGAGGGATCGGCACAGACAGGAGCTGCCAGCCGGGTATTGACTTCCTAATGGGAATGCATTTATGGCCGGCATTTGGCCCCCGCCTCCATTTCCCGTTCCTGCCCTTTCCCCGCCGATAACTCGGGGTGGTTCCAAGCCCCGAACCCGGAGTGTGTCCCCGTGCCTGGAAAACCCGGGAGAAACACCAGGATCCTCACAGCCCCCTGCTTTTCCAGCCCGGGTTTTCCAAGGGGAAAGAGCCCGAGCTCCATGGAGGGGGATGAGAGCTTGGGAAATTCATCCCGGGCTCCGAGAACCCAGAGGAGTCAGGATCATCCCTGCACCCCTTAAAAACCTCCTGGGATGGAGGCGGGATATCCCTGCACCCCTCAAACCCTTCCTGGGATGGATTTGGGATCATCCCTACACCCCTCAAACCCTTCCTGGGATGGATTTGGGATCATCCCTGCACCCCTTAAAAACCTCCTGGGATGGATTTGGGATATCCCTGCACCCCTTAAACCCTTCCTGGGATGGATTTGGGATCATCCCTGCAGCCCTTAAAAACCTCCTGGGATGGATTTGGGATCATCCCTGCACCCCTCAAACCCTTCCTGGGATGGATTTGGGATCATCCCTGCACCCCTCAAACCCTTCCTGGGATGGATTTGGGATCATCCCTGCAGCCCTTAAAAACCTCCTGGGATGGATTTGGGATATCCCTGCACCCCTTAAAAACCTCCTGGGATGGATTTGGGATATCCCTGCACCCCTCAAACCCTTCCTGGGATGGATTTGGGATATCCCTGCACCCCTTAAACGCTTCCTGGGATGGAGTCGGGATCATCCCTACACCCCTCAAACTCTTCCTGGGATGGATTTGGGATCATCCCTGCACCCCTTAAACCCTTCCTGGGATGGATTTGGGATCATCCCTGCACCCCTCAAACCCTTCCCAGACTGGATTTGGGATCATCCCTGCACCCCTTAAACCCTTCCTGCCTTTCAGCTTCCAATGGCAGCTTGCTCCCTTTTCCTACCTGAAATCAGGAGTCAAGCTGGCCCAAGAAATAAATAAAAAAAAAAATTTATAATTATTATTTATATTTTAGGGGTTTTCCCGGCCCTGTTGCTGTCTAATTCCAGCAGCAGGAATGTGGCACAGGGGACGCGCCTTGGCAGCGCTGGGGGAACCTTGGAATGGAGGCTCTCAGAGGAATAATTCCCGAATTCCACGATCTTAACCATTCCTTACAGGTCGGGTACCTGCTGCTCGCTGCCTGCCGCAGTTCCCGGCCATTTCCCTCCTGGAACAGCCACAGGCGATGCTCCCGGTGGGATTCCTCCCCCTGCTGCCCCCCGAGCGGGAAATGGGGGGAAAAGGAGGGATTTTGGGGCCTTTTTTGGGCGCTGTTTTTGAAGCCGTGTTTATCCCCTCGTTAAAACCCAGCTGAAAACTTTCAGCGCTAAACGAGCCCCGTCCTCCTCCTCCTCCTCCTCCTCCTCCTCCTCCTCCTCCTCCTCGCCGCGTTTATTTACATTATAATCATCCCGAGCCTGCGAATTGTGTCAATTATTCTTTCCTCGGGGCGAGCCAAGGATTCTTTGTTCCTCGCTGGTTTACAAAAGTGAAATATAGGTGAGGTTTCGGACCTTTTAATCCCCCGATGTAATTACTGCTCCCCGCAGGCTCGGCCGCGTTTCGGCGGCGCTGCCGGGCTCAGATTAGACACACAAAGTCCCTGCTCTCCATCAAAGGCTTCCTTATCTGCCCGAGACAGCCGAACAACAAACGAGCCCCAAATCTCGCCGGCCCCGCTGTTTATTTGACCAGGCCCGAAATAAATAAATCGGCCGCAGCCGAACAGGCGCTTTCGCCTGAGAACGGGCGCCTGGCTGGGAATTTCCAGGAGCGCCGAGAGGGCCCGCGACTACAGTGGGCCTTTTGAAGTGCTTTTTCCACGTTTTAGGAGCCCAAAATGAGGATGAAACTAAAATGACACGAAGAAATAATCCCCCATTCAGCCCTGAAAGGATTATTCTAATTACTTTGATTATTAAAGATCAGACAGATTTTTTTTTTCTTTCTTTCTTTCCCCTCCTCCTCCTCCTCCTCCTTCTCCTATTTTTTTTTTTTTTTTTCGGCCGGCAGAAAGTAAACCAAGCCCCGAAATCCAAATCCTCGCTGGGAATTGAGGAACGTCTTAAGTAAACAGCGGGAACAAACGGGCAGTGTGAGGGCGCGGGGGGGCCCCTTTGTGCGGCCTCAATGGGGGCTAAACGCGAGCCCGGGGCCGCGTCTCGCCCCTTTCTCATGCAAATCGCGGGGCTCGCCTTTATCCCGCTCCGAGCCGCCGCCGCCAAGCTGCGATGGCCGCCCGGGGCCGCGGGGGCTCGCCCGGGGGCGCAGATGGTGCCGCGGCCCCCCCGGCACCACGGCAGCGATGCCTTTAAGGGCTCTGTTTGTTTCTGCTGATGAGGGCTGTTAATTTGCGCGGCGGTCTCATTAGGCCTAAACCACCAATTAATTTCTTTTGTTCTCGTTAAACGGCTGATTCCGAAACATTTTTTTCGGCAGCCACAATGGATGGCTCCGAGCCGCAGCCCCGGCATCCTCCCCGCCGGAGCTGGCAGCGTTCCTGGAGCCCCGGCAGCCCCAAAATCCCTGGCACCGGCCCCGGATCTGCCCGGGTACCTCGGCATCCTTCCCTGGGTACCCCAACACCCGCCCCAGCGGCGCCAGCGCCTTCCACGGGCGCTCCGCATCTTCTTCGGCAGCCACAGCATCTTCTCCAGGCAGCCCTGGCATCCTCCTGGCAGCCCTGGCATCCTCTCCAGCCCTGGCATCCTCCCCTGCAGCCCCAGCGCCTGCCCCTGGTACCCTGGCATCCTCCCTGGGTACCCTGGCACTCCCTGGGTACCCTGGCATCCTATCTGGGTATCCCAGCACCTCCCCCAGCTGCTCCAGCGTCCTCCCAACGCCTCTGGCACCTCCCCTGGCAATGCTGGCATCCCCCAGGCCTCAGGGGGGGCACCCCGGGTGCTGTCCCTGCTCTCCAGCCCGATCCCCCCGGGCAATGCGGGCACCGAACGCTCCGCTCCTGCCCCAGCTGCGAACGGAGGAGCATCCCCGGCTCCTGGAGCGAGGGATGAGCCGGCCAGGCAGGCAGGGCAGAGCCCCGAGCTCTCCCCTTCGTTTCCAGGAATCAAAAATAAGATTTGGGGTGGGTTTTGGTTGTTTTGGGGGGTTTTTTTTCTCTCCTCTCCTTTCTTTTTCCCGGGCCGGGAGGATCTGGGAAATGGGGATTTGGGGATGTTTGGGATGGGGACAGGCAGGGCCTGGCTCGTCCCAGCCTGGAGCTGCTCTGTCCCCGTGTGTCCCCAAAGCTGGGCTGGCTGTGGGACGCTGTGTCCTCCTGGGTGTGCCCCTGGTGAGGCAGAGGATGCTGCATTCCCAGCTCCAGGGGGATTCCCAGGTGGATTCTGCATTCCCAGATCCACGGGAATATTCCCAGGGAAATGCTGCTGCATTCCCAGCTCCAGGAGGATTCTGCATTCCCAGATCCACGGGAATTCCCAGGGAAATGCCGCTGTCCCCCCTGCACCTCTGGGCACATCCTTGGATTCTCCGAGTCCCATTAAGGTTCCGGGAGTGCCCCTGGTGCCAGCGGCTTCCCTGGAGATTTGCTGGTGCTCTGTAAATTGCATGAAAAATTTATGGTCGGGACAGAAAGGAAAAAAGGGGAAGGAAAGAAAAAAACAGAAACCAAACCAAGGCAGGCTCCAGCTGAGCCTCCCCATAAATTACCGGGATTTGCTTCCCAGGGTGGTCCGGGGAGCGCTGCCAGAGCCGCCGCCCTCAGGGGGAGGATCCGGGGTGAAGCCTTGGGAAAGGGGAGGGGAGAGCGGCGGGTTCGGGGAGGGCTGGAGAGCCCTGCATGGCACTCAGTAGCTATTTATTTGGAGGGGTTTTGTTTGTTTTTGGGGTTTTTTTTAGGTTTTTTTTTGAGTTTTGGTTTTTTTTTTTTTTTTTTTTTTTTTTTAATGTCCAAACCTACAGATTTTTACTCTGAATCCTACAGCATTTTATTTCCTATTTATTTCTTATTTTTTCTTGTTTTATTTCTTTATTCAAATATGTATAATTTATTGCATCTTTTCACATCAGGTACTCACAATGTGATCTTTCCACAAGTGATGCAACAGGAGAGGTCCCTGGGCTGCCGGGGATCCGCTCCCGGGATTGTCCCCAAACCCATCCCTGTGCTCCTGATCCCGTTGGGGATGCTGTGCCTGGGAATTCCATTCTGGGAATGCCATACCGGGAGTGCCATGCCCAGCAGGTGCTGTGGATGCAGCCCAGGAATTCCCAGTCATCCATCAGCCCCCATTCTCCTCCTGCAGCATCCCAGGTGTGCCCGGGCCCTCGGAGCAGCTCCTGGGCTGTCCCTCAGTGTCCCCGTCCCCAGCCCCAGCTTTAACGGGGCTTGGGTGGCATTGCCACCAGCAGGAGCCCCTGGAGCCATTCCAGAGGCCCTGGAGCTGCTCTGGAGCCGGGATGGGAGAGCTGGGAATGGATCCAGGGGGAGCTCAGAGCCCTTCCAGGGCCTGCAGGGCTCCAGGAGAGCTGGGCAGGGACAGGGATGGGGATGCAGGGCTGGGATTCTCCGTTCACTCTGCCCTTCCACCCTGCATTCCCCAAACCCATGGATCTGCTGCTCCTTCCCATCTGGAATATCCCACGTCCATCCCTGCACATGCCAGGGGAAGCAGAGGCGACGCGGTGCCAGCCAGGTGCCACCAGCCCCTGCCCTGGGTGCTCTCCCGGCCTGGAAACGCACAGAGTTCCATTAAATCATAAAAATCTCCCAGATCTCATTAAGGCCCAGCTGCCCCCGCAGCCTCAGCAGTGTTTTAATGCCATTTTTTGATCTTTTTGATGAACACTGAACTGCTCAGCCCTGGGGACGCCCCAAACGCCCTGGGCTCACCCCATAGGGTGACAGAGGCACCCGGGCTGGGTTTCCCAGCTCGGGGCTGTCCCTGCAGCCTCTGGGGCTCCCTGGTTTTCCCGAGGATAGCGAGGCCTCTGTGTGCTCCCGGTTTGTGTTCGGGGCTGGGGCTGGCTCCGGAGGGAAGTGTTGTGTGAGGGTGTTGTGGAAAAGCCTTGGCTCCATCTGGGAGCTGTCAGGAAAAGGCTGAGCTCAATCACACGTTGTTATGAATAGCAGCGTTTGAGCCTTTAAAACCTTCGCTTTTTGTTTTTTTTTCCCCTCTTTTTTTCTCATTTTTTTAATATTTTTTTTTTCCCTCCCCGAGGTGAATTCCAGCTGGGATCAACACTCCCCAGGAATTCCCCCGGAGGAAGTTGGCTGTTCACCAACTTGTCTTGTAAAAAAAATATAAAAATAATAATAGTAAAAAAAAAAAAGATTCATTGATTCACTATTCCTGTTGAGCCGAGATGAAACAATTCCCTGGAATTAACGAGGCTCCTCCTGGCCAAGTGAGGTTCTGCTCCAATGAAAGTTTTTATTGTTGCCCAGAAAAGCCAAAAAACCCCAAAATTAA
Organism: Melospiza georgiana; assembly: GCF_028018845.1. Taxonomy (NCBI): domain Eukaryota; kingdom Metazoa; phylum Chordata; class Aves; order Passeriformes; family Passerellidae; genus Melospiza; species Melospiza georgiana. The sequence goes on from NC_080442.1 coordinate 19,843,053, forward strand.
ATCCCCCAGGGGTGAGAGCAGGGCTGCACTTGGGGCTCTCCAAGAGGTGCCCCCAAACCCATCCCAATCTTATCAGCATTCCCAAACCCTGCATGGGCAGTGCCAGGCACAAACCTGGGGTGCTCCGGGCTCAGCAGGATGAGGGAGGCTCGTCCCACATGGGCTGGGGACAGGAGAGAGGATTTAGGGCAAATCCAACCCCCTGAGCAGGGTGGGACACGGGACAAGAGCCTGGAATGTCAGGGGACAGCCCTGGGGACAGGAGGGGCGATGCCAGGGACAGGAATCCAGGGAAAAGGGGGTTTTGGTGGGTGCATCATGGAATCCTGGACATGGAAGGACATCCAGGCCCATGGCAGGCACAGCTCCCACTGTGCCAGGGTGTCTCCTGGGCACTGCCAGGGACCCGGGGGCAGCCACAGCTCCTCTGGGAATGCCATCCCAGCCCTTCCCACTCTGCCAGGGAATCATCCCTAATTCCCAAAATCCCATCCCTCCTGCCTTTCGGAGTGGGATCCATTCCCTGTGTCCCATCCCGTGTCCCCAGTGCCACCAGCCCTCCGTGCCAGCCCCAGTTCGGATTTTTCCAGCAGGGTTGGGATTTTTCCTGTTTTTTTTTTTTTTCCTGCTGTTTCGCTTTCCCCCCCGGCTCTGCTTGTTGATGTTTTCATATTTTCCATTTTGGAAGAAGCCAAAGGGGTTTTGCCCCTTCCCCGCCGCGTTCCAGCGGGATCCCGGGCAGAGCAGCGCGGTGAGGATGCGAGGGCAGGGCCGGGGGAGCCCCTGCAGGCGATGATGCCACCCCCGGCGCCCGAACAAAGCGGCGCGGCCCCGCACAATCGCTCATTACGGCTCAATTACTGTAATTAAAGCTGCAGAGGCAGAGCCGCCGAGGGGAGCGGTGCCAGCAGCAGCTGAGGGGGTCCCCGAGCGCCGCCACCATCTGTCCCCAACACGGGGTGGCACCCGGGAAACCGGGCTGGGGACGGAGGGGAGGGATGGGAAAGGGATGGGGAGGGGATGTGGAAAGAGTGGAAGGGATGGGGAGGGATGGGGAGGGATGGGAAAGGGATTGGTAGGGATGGAAAGAATGGGAAGGGGATGAGGAGGGGATGGAAGGGTTGGGGAGCAATGGGAAAGGTTTGGAAGGGAATGGGAAGGGGACGGAAGGAATGGAAAGGGGATCCCATTATCCTGGATTCCTTGGTGGGCAGATTGTGTGGATGTGCTTGGGTACAGCTGGTTGTGCTCTGCTTTGTTGCTGAGGTGGGCATGGCTCAGCGTGGAACAGGGCACAGAACCTGGCACGGGACACACAGCATGGAATGGGACACAGAACATGGCATGGGACACGGAACATGTCACAGAATGGGACGGACACAGAACATGGCATGGGACACAGAATGTGGCATGGGACACAGGGCATGGAATGGGACATGGAATGAGGCATGGGGTGGGACACAGAGCATGGCATGGGACAAAGAACATGGCATGGGACACAGAGCATGGCATGGGGGAACACAGCATGGCACAGGACATGGAACATGGCATGGAACACAGAACGTGGCACGGGATGGGACACAGAGCATGGCACCGACATGGAAAGTGGCACAGGACACAGAATGTGGCATGGCCCAGCACGGCTCTGCTGCCCCCACCCTTTCCCCAATGTTCCCCTTCAGGGACACAGCCCCAGCCTGGGAAAAGCCATTTTGTCACTCCAGGCCCAAATCCCTGTCTGCCTCCACGGGAGCCCTTCCGTGCAGGAATCCCACGCTCACACAAGGAAATCACAAAATGCCACCCAAAATTGCCGCGTGCCAGGCTGCCACCTTCACATCCTCAGGATCCTGGGGAATCCATTCCCACGTGGTTTTGTGGCCATTTCCAGCTCTGCCTTCCTGGCAGCGTGGGCCAAGCCTGACCTGAGAGCACCTCTAAAAAGCCCTCATGGATTGATAATGTAAAATTCCAGCATGGGTGGGAATGATTGAATTATAAAATTTGGGAGCTGAGCGGGAGAGCCCAGCAGCTCCTCCCCAGCAGAATCCACCCCACGGCATGCCCAGGGCAGCTGGGGAGGGATGGGAATCCCTTCCTGCCCTTTGCTGGGCAGGGCTGGAAGCAAAGCCAGAGCTCCCTCCCCATCTCCCAACAAAGCATTCCTCGCCATTCCGACCTGTGAATGGTGCCCGTGGCAGCCCCAGCCTGCAGCGGGATGGAGATGTGGAAATGCACTCGGGAGCACTTCCCTGCCCATTATCCACGGGGCGGGCAGAGGCTGCTCCTGCCTCCATCCCTCCATCCCTCCCTGCCTCTCCCGCAGCAGGCGCTGCCAGCTCGGATCCTGCACGGGAGCCCCGCTCAGGGCAGGGCTTTGTCTGCAGCAGGGGGCTGGGGAATGCCGCTGGGAATGGCACTGCCCGAGGCAGCATCCCCGGTGCCAGCCCTCTCCTGCATCCCAAAATCCCGGCAGGAGCAAAGGGCCAGAAAGGGAGGGATGGGCTTTGGGATCCCATGGCACGGGGGAGATGCCGAGGGCTGGGAATTCCTCCCATCCATCCTGGGCTCCATCCCACCTCCAGCATCACCCCCAAACTCAGGGGGGCCTGTCAGGGCTGTCCTGTGCCCCCCAACCCTCCCCTCTCCTGCCTTTCCCACCCCTCAGTGAAATTCCATGGATCAGAGGGTTTAGAGACACTTTGCTTGCGGTAGAGCTTCAGTACATTGACTTTTTATTCTTTTTTTTTTTTTTTTTTCTCTTTTTGGCCCTTTTTTACAAAAACCAGTGGTAGTTATTAACAGCTGTACAGATTCTGCTACATACTTTGGTGTGAAGTTGAGAGCCTGGCTCCGGGCGGCTCCGGACACGCAATTCCTGCATTTCACTCCTGCCATTCCGGGGGGGAAAATCCGAGCTGCAGGGCCCTAAAGGGAGCCTGGGGGACACGAGCTGGGGGTGGCCCATGCCAGGGGGGCCCTGGGCACAGGGCAGAGCCCCCCAGCCCTTCCCAGCACAGCCCCATCCGTGCGGAGCCGGGAATGCCGTGCCCAGGGCCAGGGGGCAGAGAGGGGCAGAGCTGCCCCCACAATCCCAAAAACCGACCCCAAAACACCCCTGGACCCCTCCAAGGCTCTGCTGGTCCCAGGGGAGTGGTTAATCTCAGCCAAATCACCCTAAAATGCCTTTCCCTAAAAGCAGCTTTAGAGAACGTTTCCCTTCTTGGATCACCAGTGCCCCAAACTGATCCCACCCTCTCTCACGCAGCCACCCCCGGTCTGGAACATTCCCCCAGGTCAGCTGGGAACCCTCTCACGGTGATGGGAACACCAGAGAGGAACAGCAGGAGAGCTCTGCTCCTCCTCCCCAGCTCCTCTGCCCGCCCTGGGAGCGCCGGAGGGATGGGAAGGGATGGGGGCTCCTGGGAGGGCTGCAGTTCCAGGTCCCACCTCTCCATCCTCCTCTCCCCCCTCTCCAAACCATTCTCCCCTCAACCCCTCAACAAAAAAAACACATTTGTTTTCTTTTACCTTTTGGACCAGATCCAACTCGCCAAAAATAATCCATAAAAATGTGGTATAAAAATCCTCTGCCGTGTGCTACGATACAGGTGAGCACTTCTGCTACACAAATACTTTTATTTTCCCGTTAGGTCTTCGTTTTGCTTTTTTTTGTCTTTTTTTTGTTTTTTTTTTGTCCTTTTTGGAACCCTTTAGTACAAAAGGCCTGTGGGGGGAGGGAGTTGCTCCATAAAACCAGAAGACACAAGACCATAAAGCCCACAAGGACCACAAACAGCCCCCCACCACACACAAACCCTACTTGTTAGTAAACTTTTCGCTTTTAAAAAAAACTGTATTTTTTTTTGTCTTTTTTTTTTTTCAAGGTTATCAATTCTAATTCTTTACTTTCATTTGAATACAAAACACATAAGTTTGCTATTATCTTTCGTGGCTCCCTGAGCTGAATTTTCTAAGCTTTCTTTGAAATCACTCCTCATTTGCTTCTGTCCGAAGACCAAGAAGGGCTTGCGTGGGCTTCCCCTTTTCTTCAAACATCCAAGCACGGAAAAAAAAAAAAAAAAAAAAAGGATAAATCCATAAATCCATCTATAAAAAACAAACCCCAAGGTGATTGTGTTGATGTCCCGTCAGTAGCTGAGGATCCGAGCGATTCCCCACCATCACTAACACACGACGCACGACAGGAGGAACAACTTTTCACCAGTGGACATCTCTGCTCAGCCTGGATGGCAAAGTCCCCACGGACGCTTCCGGAGGGGGGAAGGAAAAGGGGGGAAAAACCCCCAAAAAACAAAACAAAAAAAAAAAACAAAAAAAAAAAAAAACCAACCAAAAAAACCCCCAGAATAAAATTGCCACCACCAAAAACCATCAGTGGAATACAATTACAGCAGACAAAAATACACAACTAAGTGTACTGGGAGGGTCCCCCCTTCCCACGCTATTTCCTAGTCCAGTATTTACATTTTTCACAAGTCTTATGCAGGATGCACAAAAAAAAAGTCCCAATAAAAAAAAGGAGTCCTTTATAGTGCCACCAAAGCCAGACGGAAAGAACCGGAAAACCAAAAAAAAAAAAAAAAAAAAAAAAAAAAAATCATCAAAAGGAACCCCAAAACCTTAAAACCAAATAAAAATCCGTTTAGGGCTTCCATGTGTGCCAGAGTTGTTGCAGATCTCCAAATAAATCCGAGTGTGGCGGGTGGTGCCGGGCGGAGCTGGGCCGGCCCGGGGCCTCCCCTGGGCGTTCCCGGAGCTTTCCGAGGGCTGCACGTCCCAGCATCAGTAGATGACCTCGTACACCGTGGCCTTCTTGTCCCCAGAGCCCGTGACGATGTACTTGTCATCCGCTGAGATGTCACAGCTCAGCACGGACGAGGATTCCTTGGACTGGGAACAGCAGGAGAGAAACCATCAGGGTGGGAGACAGAGCCCAGCAGGGTGGAACAGAGCATCCAGCAAGGTGGGATAGAGAGAGAAAACCCAGGAGGGTGAGAGAGAGAAAACCCAGCAGGATGGGAGACAGAAAACCCATCAGGGTAGGAGAGAAAACCCAGCAGGGTTGGGGACAGAGAGAACCCAGCAGGGTGGGACAGACAGAGAGAACCCAGGAGGGTGGGACAGACAGAACCCAGCAGGATGGGACAGAGAGAGAACCCAGCAGGGTGGGACAGAGAGAGAACCCAGCAGGGTTGGGGAGAGAAACAACCCAGGAGGGTGGGATGGATGCTCCATGCTCCCAGCAGCATCCCACCATCACCCCGCACCCTGACACCAACCTGGCCATGCCAAAGGAGCCCCATTCCCTCTCCAGGAACGGGAACCTGGGAGCAGCCCCCACCCTGTGCCCTTCCCAGGCTCTCCCACCTGGAAGATGCTGGCTCCGTAGGGCGTCCTCCAGGCGTTGAGCAGGTTGTCCTTCCCAGTGCTCACAAACCACTTCCCTGCGTTGGGAATTTGGGATCAGCAGCTGAACCCTGCTGGTGCCACCTCCCCAACCCTGCCCTGCCCCCTCAAGTCTGTCTGAGCCCAGAGATTTGGGAGAAATAGGGAAACCTGGAGGTTCCCTGCCCAGCCCTACTCTGCTGGGACAATCCAAGTGCTGCTTCCCACCTCCAGTGGTGCTCCATGGCTGGCTGCAGCCAAAACCAGAGTGGGTTTATGGGAATAACCCTGCCAAAACCAGGATGGGTTTATTGGAATAAACCCTGCCAAAACCAGGATGGGATCGTGGGAATAACCCTGCCAAAACCAGGATGGGTTTATGAGAATAGACCCTGCCAAAACTAAGATGAGTTTACAGGAATAACCCCCACCACAGCAAGGATGGGTTTATGGGAATAACCCAGGGAATAAGCCCTGCCAAAACCAGGATGGGTTTATAGGAATAACCCCCACCACAGCTGGGATGGGTTTATGGGAATAAACCCCAAGTGCAGCATCCATGGGATGGATCCTGCTGGAAACATTCATGCTCAGCCCCTCTAGCTGCATTGAGCATGGTCCCTTCCTGCAGTTCATGGCCATCCCTGTTCCCCATCCCTGGAAGTGTCCATGGCCAGGCTGGATGGGGCTTGGAGCACCCTGGGATGGTGAGAGGTGTCCCAATTTAAGGTTCCTTCCAACCACAAACATTCCATGATTCCACGATCCCCATCCATGAGGATGTCGTGGGGTGGGGTCAGGTGGGAGGTGCCCCAGGGATGAGCTTTAAGGTCTCTCCCAACCCAGCCCAGCCCAGCCCAGGACTGCAGGGCGCCCGTCCCTGCCCTGCTGCTCACCGCAGTAGGCGAATTTGAGGGAGAGCACGCAGCTCTCGTGCAGGTGCAGCTGGTACTTGTCGGGCTTGGTGTGGTGCAGCACCTCCACGTTGCTGCTCTCCATGCCCACCGCCAGCCACTCGCCCGTCGGGCAGTATCCCAGGGAGAAGATCTGCGGGTGGAAGTGGGATATGGGGAGATCAGCGGGAATTCCTGGCCCCCTACAGAAGGGTGGGATGAGAGATCCTCAAGGTGCCTCTCCCAGCCCAACCATTCTGGGATCTGCTGGAGCTGCTGGCCAGCCCCAGACGGATGGAGCAGGTGGGGAGAGGCAGATCCCTGGGCTGGGACGGCTCCATCCCCATGGATACTGCTGCCCTTGCCAATGGGACACGAGGTCCCAGCTCCGCCCCTCTGGATCAGGCTCTGCTGGGAGGAGGCAGGATCCTGATCTCTGATCCCTGCTCTCATCCCACCCAAGGGCACCCAGAGAACCCTGTTACACCCACAGGTATCCCATGAAAACAGCTGCTTCCTCAAAAGCAGCCTCATCCTGCAAGGATGGAAAAGAGGAGCTGGCACCAGATCCAGGCAGCCCCAGCATTCCCGGGCCACCCCGAAACCAGTGGGAACAGCCACGCTCGGAGCTCCCAGGGCCGTTTTGCCAGCAGGAAAAGGCTCTTCCAGGACCCTCTGTTTCCCATGGGGACGGATCCCTGCCCCCTGTACCCCTGTACCCCCTTCCCCTGCCCACCTGGGAGGTGAAGTCGTGCTGCTGCAGCTGCCGCCCTTCCCGCAGGTCCCAGGAGCGCACCGTGTTGTCCAGGCCCCCTGTCCACAGCTTCGTACCATCGTGCGAGATGTCTATGCAGCTGGCCCCGTCCGTGTGCCCTTGGAATTGCCTTGGGAGCAGAAAAAAATCATGGAATCCTGCAAGGGCAGTGCTAGAAAGGGCACAGAGCTGCATTTAAGGTGCTCAGATGATGTTTTTGTGGCTCGTCCACAACAAGTATTTCTGAAAATCCATCCAGGAACATGGTGAGCTGAGGAGCACCAGCCTGGCCAAGGACTGGGCTGGTTTAGGGATGAGCAGCAGGAGATGGTGCAGCATCACCAGAGGGTGTTCCTGGCTTCCACCCTGAGAGGGTGGGGGACTCCCTGTCCCTGGAAGTTTAAGGCCAGGTTGGACGGGGCTTGGAGCAACCTGGGATAGTGGAAAGTGGTTTTGCCCAAGAAAAAGAGGAAAGGGACATTGATGGGGGGGAAAAGGGAAAGGGACCGTGACGGAAAGAAGAGGAAAGAGAGGGCAATGGGGTGGGGAAAGAGGAAAAGAGACACTGATGGAAGGTAGAGGAAAAGGGATGTTGACAAAAGAAAAGGAAGCGGGACACTGACAAAGGGAAAAGGGACGTTGATGGAAGAGGAAAAGGGACACTGACAAAGGGAAAACTGACAAAAGGAAAAGAGATGTTGAGAAAAAGAAGAGGGAAAGAGACATTGATGGAAGGAAGAGGAAAAGGGACACTGACAAAAGGAAGAGGAAAAGGGACGTTCTGGAGGAAGGGGTAAAGGAACACTGGCAAAAACAGAAGAAAAGGAGCATTGCAGGGAAAGAGGAAAGGGAACAGGAACACCGACAGAAGACAAAAAGGAGCGTGACGGGATAAAAACAACCTTCAAGGTCCTTCCCACCCCATCCTACCCCCGGACCCCGAGCAGCAGGACCCGCCGGGGCTCACCTGACGAGGGTCTGGTTGTGCAGGTCCCAGACGGCGATGTTGCCGTCGCTGCAGCACGAGAAGCACACCTTGGCGTCGGGGCTGATGGCCAGCGCGTAGCAGGCGGGCGCCGAGGACGTCAGCTCGGCCTTGATGCGCGGCGTGGGCGACGCCAGGTCCCAGATGGTCAGCGTGCTGGCCTCGCCCCCCACGATCAGCGTGCGGCCGTCCGGCAGCAGCTTGCAGGAGCGGATGTAGTTATCCCTGTTCTGGGGACACAAGGGACCGTCAGGGACAAAAGGAAGAGGAAAAGGGGTGTGGAGAGGGAAGAGGAAAGGGAGCGCAAGGCGGTGGGAAAAGAGCAAAAGGGATGTTGGTGGGGAAAGAGGAAAAGGGACGTTTGATGGGGAAAGAGGAAAAGGCATATTTCATTAGCTAAGAGGAAAAGGGACGTTGATGGGGAGAAGGGGAAAAGGGACGTTGATAGGGAGAAGAGGAACAGGGATGCTGATGGGGAAAGAGGAAAAGGGACGTTGTTGATGAGGAAAGAGGAAAAGGGACATTTGAGGAAAAGGGACGTTTGATGGGGAAAGCATAAAAGGGATGCTGATGTGGAGAGAGAAAAAGGGACATTGATGGGGAGAAGAGCAGGGATGCTGATGGGGAAAGAGGAAAAGGGACGTTGATGGGGAAAGAGGAAAAGCGAAATTTAAAGGTAGAAAGAGAGATAACGAGAAGAGGAATAAGACAATAACAGAAGACAAGGAGTTGGCAATGGGAAAGAGCAACAGGATGTTAAGTGGGGAAGAAGAAAGGGAGGGCAGTGGGGGTAAAAAGGAAACATAGATGGCAATGTGGGGAAGAGCTGTTGGTGTTACTGGGGCAAAGATGATTAACAGCATCAGAGGTGAGTGGGGACAGGGTACACAGTGGTGACGGGGGCTGCAGCCCTCACCAGGCAGTCCAGCTGTGAGATGGGGCTCTTGCTGCCGGGCTGGCTGATGTCCCAGATCTTGACGCAGCCCTTGCCGCCGGTGTAGACGTGGCGGGTGGGGTTGCTGATGGTGACGGCGCACACCACCTCGCCGTGGCTCAGCGTGTTGATCTGCCGCGCGTGCCGCGGGATGCCCGGCCCCGCCAGCGCGTCGTGCGGGAACGGCACCGGCTGCATCTGCCCGTCCGCGCTCACGTGGAACGAGTACGCCCTGCCGGGGTGGGAGAGGGGCTCAGCGCCAGGGACGGGGCTCCTGGGGCTGTCACGCCGTGCTCACGGTGCCAGCCCCGGGTGAAGGCTGCCCTCGTCTCCCTCCCGGCCGCTCGTCCCCTCCGAGCCCACAGAAATCCAAGCGGGACTTACGGTTTCCCTCCGGGGATGGACGCCAGGCTGGAGGGCAGGCCTGGGGCTCGCATGGGTGGGTGAGGGTCAAACCCGACCTGCCAAGAGATGCACGGACACAGGTGAGGCCGGGAATGCCACACAGCTTCCCATCCATGACCCCTGGGGACGCTGGGCAGCTCCTGCTCTTCCCCTGCTGCTCAAAGCTGATTGGCATTTCCCCCTGGCAGGAAGGGGAACCAGCCAAAGGGGTCTGCAAGAACCAGGTGAGACACGCTTCCTCCTCCCTGTGTTGTTCCCAAGCCCCTGGGGATGGGATCAACCACCTTGTGCCTGGCACCCTGAGGGTAGAAACCCCAATCACTGCTTTAATGGCAGAGACCCCAGTCTCTGCTTTAATGGCAATGTTTGACTCCTTGTTCTGCCTTAAAAGAGGAGTTTAGTGAGAGGAATGGGAAGGGGGTTGAGGAATGGGATAAGGGGCCAAGGAAGGGGAAGGAGAAACCCCAACCAAGGGCACATGCACATCACCCCATGAAGAAGCATCTCCATCCCCACCCTTCAATCCAAATCACAGCTGGCTCTGAGGAGCAGCCCCAGCCTCCCAGCCCCCAGGAGCCCCCCCAGGCCTCCCCCCAGCGAGAAAGGAGCTAAAAGTGCTACGTACAGCTCCAAAGCTCACCATTGGCGACCGGCCGTAGGCAGCGGCGGCGGCGGCGGCCGCGCTCATCTGCGGGGGGAGGTTGTGCAGCCCCGCGTAGGCGCCGGGGCTCGTCAGGGACCCGTTCATCTCGTGGTGCCCCATCATGGCAAAGGGCGCCGCGTACGAGCCCGCGATGGAGATGGGCGTCCGCAGGGCCGAGGCTGTGAGAGCGGGGACACGGTCAGGGCTGGGGACAGGGGCAGGGAACAGAGCACAGCCACAGAAAAACCCAACACCGCCGAGCCCAATCCCTGGCCCAACGCCACCTTCCTCCCATCCCAGAGCACTGAGCGCCACATCCCAGGATTCCCTTGACACCTCCAGGGATGGGCTCTCCACCACCTCTTCCTGGGCACCTCTTTCTCAAAGAAATTCCTCCTGATGTCCAACCTGAACTTCCTCTAGCACAGCTTGAGGCTGTGTCCCCTCATCCCAACACTGCTCACTCCATGACCAGACCTCCCTCCCCACCCCATTGGATTAGGTCCCCCATAAACCTGACTCCCCATAAATGCAATCCCCCCCAGAGCTGCTGCTCTCTGTGGACAGGGACAAGCCCAAGCTGTGCTGGGGACACTGGTGACACTGCAGTGACACTGGTACCCACCCAGGGGGTCCATGCCGCTGGGTTTGCCGGGCATGGGCCGCAGCCCCGGGGTGCTGCTGGTGCCCGGGGTGGGAGCGTCGTTCCTGGGCGTCGGAGTGTTGGACTTGAGGCCGGGCGTGGAGGATTTGTCGTTCTGCGGGGAGAAGGGACGGAGAAGGAGGGGTGAGCTCCAGCTGCTGGGAGCCACAGCCTGCCCCCGGCACCCCAGAGGGGACGTACGTGGCCCAGGTCCTTGGTCTTGGAGGAGGGAGTGCTGCTGGAGGAGGCCACCGAGGCCGGGCTGTTGGGAGCGTCGCCCTTCTTCAGCCCGCGCGCTTTGTCCAGGCCGTTCTCCGGGGGCGAATGGGCCGGGCTCACCCGGGGGGTGGCAGGGTCCTGGGAGGGGGGAAAAGCCTTGGAATTGCCACAGGGGGAAGGAAGGGCTCCCTCCTTCCCTCCTGGCTTCCCCTTGAGGCCGGTCACCTCCCGCATGCCAAACCCAGAGCTCACCTCATTGGAGACATCGACCACCAGGTCATCGCTCTTGTCACCATCGCTGTCCTGGAACACAAAGTGTGTCACACCCTGCAGAGAGCTCCAAGAACTACTGCCCTGAGGAGCCAAACCACCCCCAACAGCAGCAGGACACTTGGGCTGGGGATCAGGGGAAATTCTTCCGTGGAAAAGGTGGTCAGGTGTTGGAAGGGGCTGCCCCAGGCAGGGTGCAGTCAGCCAGGGGAGTGGATGTGGCACTTGGGGACGTGGATTATGATGGCCTTGACAATGCTGGGGGGCGGTAGGACACCATGGTCTCCAAGGCCTTTTACAGCCTGAATGATGCCACGGTTCTCTGTCCCAGCTGACCCACATCACAGCAGGAAAGCACCACCCCAATCCCGCTTTCTGCCCCCAGGTGCTGCCCCAGGTGTCCCCGTGGCCTCAGAGCTGTCCCTGTCACTCACATATCGGCTCATGCTGTCCTTCTCCTCCGCTTTCCTCTTCTTGGAGTCGATGCTGTAGTCTGTGGAGCTCCGGTGCTTCTCGCTGGCCCGCAGGCTCTCCGAGGGGGACACGGAATTATTCTGTGGGGATGGGAGAAGCTTTGAAGGGGAACAGAAGGAAACGAGGCTCCACCAGCAGCACAGCCCTGTCCCGGCAGGGATGAGACCCCCTGGTCCCCCCATGCCACAGGATCCAGATCCACAGGGGACAGCTCAACATCAGCCTTGCTGGGAGCACTGGGAATGCTGTGAGGATGCCCAGGGACACCTGAGCTCCTTTGCTGCAATAGCAGGAAAATGCAGGAGAAGGTTGTTTATAGAAGCCTGGGAGACGCCAGCATTCCCAGGGAACAATGAAGGAAAACACAGCAGCACAACAAGGAGGATGCCTGGCCCTGATCCTGCACATTCCCTCTCCCCAGTCCCTGGGAGCAGCAGGATCCATCCCCATTCTCTCCCTCTCCCCTCAGTCCCTGGGATCAGTAGGATCCATCCCTCCTCTCTCCCTGCACATTGCCTGCTCCATCCCTGCTCTCTCCCTGCACATTCCCTGCTCCATCCCTGCTCATTCCCTGCTCCATCCCTGCTCTCTCCCTGCACATTCCCTGCTCCCCCAGCCTGCCAGCCCCGCCGCTCCCGAGCCGTGCCCGCCTTTCTTCCCCTGCTGAAAGGGAGAACCAAAGCAGTTCATGTTTCTCCTCGGTCCCCACTAAGCAGCTTTGGATAACACGGAGCTCTTTCTTCCCAGGCAGTCATGCTGAAAACCCTCGCAGCTCCCAGAGAATCATGTCAGGCATTTAGAGGCATCGATCCATTCAGCCCCGCTCCTGGCCCGCCGCCAAGGAACTAAATATTTTTTATTGCACAGGCAAAGGCTGGGGAAAATATGAATGACTAACGCTGATTATCGCACACATTAAACCTCCACGGGGAATACCCCGGCTCGCCGTTTATGGATTGGGAAGCTGCCCGGCTCCGACGGCCCCCTGCCCGCCCCAGGAGCGGGTTAATGATGCCCAATTCCCCTCTGCCTCCCCCCTTGCAGAGCACTTCCCTTCCCCGCTCTCCAAAGGGCCGTTTGTGGGCTCGGGGCTGGCAGGAAATCACTGCCAAGCCGCAGCTCGGCCGCCCTTTGTGTCCTGGCAGCTTTTCACACGGAACGCTGCGCTGGGGAACGAGCTCCGGCACGGCCCAGCCCCACCTGGACCCGGCCCCACCTCACCAGCAGCACAGAGAGCTCAGGGACACGGCCAGGCCCTGCTTGGACACCTGCAGAGCCTCCCTGTGCTGCCCCTTCCCACGTTTCACAGCCCTTTCCATGGAGGAATTCCTCCCGATGTCCCATTTTCCCTGACACTGGGCTGGGAGGTGCTGGCTCAGCCCCATTCCAGGAGCAGGGCGGCTTCCACCTGGCTCCTGCCTCCCTCCACATCCTCTCCATCCCAAGAGCAGCACTCCCTGCTCCCAGGGAACCCATCCCAAGGGCAGCCTCCGAGGTGGCTCCAAAATCCAGGGATTTCCCTGGTTGGGAGCTGCTTGAGCTTCCAAGTCCTGCATAGTTTGGAGAAATAACCAACCTCATCCCAGGTTATGGGGGAATGATCAGGAATGAAGCAGCTCCCCTGACCACCCAAGGGATCTGGTCTGACCACACTCACTCAGCCTAAATGATGGAATTTCCTGATGTTCTTTGCCACAAGCAAAGGGATTTAAATCACATTTCCAAACCGCCACCACGGAGAAGGTGACTCCTCTCACCCCAGCACAGCTCTTCCAGGCAGGATGAGGGATTTTATTGCCTGGTTTATTATTTAATAAGACCTGTGCCAAAGGCAGCCCTGCAGCTCCCAGCCACCAGGTGGGTTTTTAAGGGATAAATAAAACTCAGCCAGCAGAAAGTGGGAGCAAAAGGAAGGAATGGCACTTACTGCACTTGAGTCTCGCTCTTCAGGAGATGCCAGGGCACGGGGGAGGGCACAGCCAAAACAGAGACAGGAAAATAAAGCAAGTTAGGATAAGCCTTAAACCAGAAAAATAAACCTAGAACCTCCTCGTGCTCTTAAACCCTTAAACTCCAGCCCTGTCTGGGCTCTCTCCAGCTTTAGAATCACCCTCCATCCATCTCTCCCAACCAACTCCTGCCCTTTTTGTCCATGTGATTTATCTGGCCAAACACAGCTGGAAATGCCCTGGATGCAGAGGGAAAGGCAGCAGCCCCAGGTGTCTGTCCCTGGAGTCACAGCTCCACAGGCAGGAGGTGGTTCAGCCCTTCCTCTGTACCCAAACTGCCCATTTCCCCTGGGATCTCTGCACTCTGAACCCGTGCAGGAGAAGGAATGGAGCGGGAGCACTGCTACCCACAGCTCTGTCTCACTGCTCTTTTTCCACCCCGAATCCCCCAGCAGAGCCCAACAGCTCGGAGGGGCTGTGGGAACCTGCCCTGCAATGGGAGAGTGGAAATATCCCAACCCCTCCTGTGCTGGTGGGCAGGGGGATCTGCCAGGACAATCCTGGTTTGCAGCCGGATCCACAGATCCTTCCATCTGCTAACAAATGCTCAGATCCCAAATAATGGGAAAAAGCACCAAGCTCCTGCTGCACAGAGCTGGATCCCTCACCGTGAGGGAGAGGAGGAGGAAGAGGAGGACGGTGAAGGCTGCTTTCCCATCAAGGCACAGCACAGGAATTGCAGCTGGGCTCCACCAAAGGCTGAGCATCATTTTAAGGGAATTCTGCATCCCTAAGAGGGCAATCCCATGATCTGAAGGCAGCTGACCCGAGGGATGGGGTGGTGGGAAATGAGTCACGACATGACCTAGGTGATCCCCCAACATCTGAGGGAACTGGAGCAACTCCTGAGGAGGGCACAGAGCTACTCCAAGGGCTAGGAGAGCTGGGAATGTTCACCTGGAGAAGAGAAGGCTCCACGGAGAGCTCAGAGCCCCTTGCAGGGCCTAAAGGGGCTCCAGGAGAGCTGGAGAGGGACTGGGACAAGCCAACCTCACAGCAGGGCCACCTTCTCATTCACCTCATCTCTACAGCCCTATTCTCAACAATAGGACTGGGACAAGGGACAGGAGACCAGAAATGGCTTCATAGTGGAGAAGTGGAGATTTGGGTGGGATATTGGGAATTAATTGTCCCTTGTGAGGGTGGTGAGACCCTGGCACAGGGTGCCCAGAGCAGCTGGATCCCTGAGTGTCCAAACCCTGTTTTGTGGAGATAACCAAAACTCCACAGCTTTGTGGAAGTTGTAAAGCCGGTATGTTTACTACAGTGCTGGAGGCATGTGGGAATCGTTCCCCTAAAATGACACGTGTACCCCTGGGAACTTCAGGCCCCTTTTTATCCCCCTCTCAAATACATATACATGCAATTTCACAATGGGGTCATACATATTCATTTTTATGAATTTTGCGTGACATTTGCTGCTAGTTCTTTATCAGAAAGAATTCCTGGGTCAGGCTGGCCTGCTCTCACAGCGGTCCCTCTGTCTCTATCACCCTCTGTCTCCCCCTCCTCCATCTCTGTCCTTCACTGAATCAGCATCCCTGAGCCTAGGCCTTGCACTCAGGCTACACAGCTACGTTTTTTAAGTACAGACTCAAAGATTTCACCTAAATCAAAACGGATTTCTACTCTGGAAAATTTTCCCTTTGCCTCAACCCAGCTCGGAGCCCCCCCGGTGTCACGTTTAACCTTCCCCTCCCTTCCAACCCCCTCACCCCATGGCTGTGACTGCAGGAACAGCATCCCCCTCCTCACCTCTGTGGTCCAGGTCGTGGTGGTTCTTCTCGTCCTTGACGGCCAGGTGTGCCTGGCTGCCCAGGGCGCCGAGGGCCAGCAGCCCCGAGCTGGTGCCGGTGACGGGCGGGATGCCGGGCGGCTGCAGCCCCGACGGGTGCGGCGGCAGCTGCACCGGGGGGCCGTGGGCGGCGTGGGACAGGTGCTGGGCCTGGAGCTGCTGCTGCTGCAACGAGAGCACCGGTGAGCTGGGGGGGAACGGGACGGGGGGGATGGAAGGGGTGCTCCGCGATGGGACGCACCGGGAGCCGCCCCGCCGCATGCCTGCAAGGAGAAGCCCCGTTAGCAGGAGGGCACGGGGGCCCAGGGATGTACCCAGGCCTCAGCAGGAGGGCACAGGGGCCCAGGGGTATCCCCAGGCCTTACCAGGAGGGCACAGGGATGTACCCAGGCCTTAGCAGGAGGGCACAGGGGCCCAGGGGTATCCCCAGGCCTTAGCAGGAGGGCACAGGGGCCCAGGGATGTCCCCAGGCCTTAGCAGGAGGGCACGGGGGCCCAGGGATGTACCCAGGCCTTACCAGGAGGGCACAGGGATGTACCCAGGCCTTACCAGGAGGGCACAGGTGCCCAGGGATGTACCCAGGCCTTACCAGGAGGGCACAGGTGCCCAGGGATGTACCCAGGCCTTACCAGGAGGGCACAGGGGTGTCCCCAGGCCTCAGCAGGAGGCACAGGTGCCCAGGGATGTACCCAGGCCTTACCAGGAGGGCACAGGGATGTACCCAGGCCTTAGCAGGAGGGCACAGGGGCCCAGGGATGTACCCAGGCCTTAGCAGGGGGACAGAGGTGCCCAGGGGTGTCCCCAGGCCTTAGCAGGAGGCACAGGTGCCCAGGGATGATCCATGTGGTTAGCAGGAGGGCAGAGCCACCCAGGGATGTCCCCAGGGCTTAGCAAGAGGGCAGAGGTGCCCAGGGATGTCCCCAGGACACAGCACAGCCCGTGGCAGAGCACACACAGCCCTCTTCCCAGGACAATCCTGCGTTCCCGGAATGCTCATCCCCAAGGACATGGTTAGTTTGGCTACTCCAGCAGTAAAAAGGATAGAACCCCCCCCCAGGGATCCCACCCAAAAGGCAGAGATACACCATGGCTGGAGGGCAGCAGCTAAACCAGTCAGAGGGAGGAAATTCCAGCAGGCAGGAGCCTCCCAGGCAGCTCAGCACAGGGAAGTTCTGCCCATTTGGTCAGGAGCAGAACTCCACACAATGGCCTGGTCCCATCCCAGGACCCTGCTGCTCCCAGCCCCTTCTGAAACCAGAAATCCTGCAGGGATCCCCCATTCCCACAGTGGGGTTGGATATAACCCCCCACATTCCCTGGAGCTGCAGCCCAGCCAGGATGGCTCAGGGCTCCCAGCTGCTCCCAGGGGATTTTTGGGAGTGAATCCCGTCCATCCCAGCACTCCCCCAGCCATGGAGATCCACTGCCTGCTGCAGCTGAGCTGGGAAAAGCTGAACTGCAGCTCTGGGGAGAGAAGGGAAAACCAGACACACTCCCTGCTTCACACACAGTCCTGGAGGAAAACCAGCTGGGATCCAAGGAGCCACTTCAGAGAGCCCCCAGGCCTGCCCTGGTGCAGCCAGGAGGGTCCTGGAGCTGCTGCTCCTGCCTGGGACCCTCCTGCCTGCACCCACAGCCCCTCCTGCAGCATCCCAGGGAAATCGCATTTGGGCATCTGAGCACAACGGGAATCACGGGCTGGGGACACCCAGAGTGAGGGGACACCCGGGCTGCAGCAGAGCCCCCCCAGGTGCCCACAACCAGCCTGGATCAGGATTTGTCCCAGGGCACTCTGAGGGGCAGGGATGGACAGCAGGACCTGCTGGCACAAGGGCCAGCCCAATGGACACCCCCAGGAACACCAAAAACACCTCCGGGGATGGAGGGATCCCCAAAACAACACCCCAGGGATGCAGGGCTCCATCCGTGTTCCCACCAATTCCATCAAGGAAATTTCCAGCACATCTTGCCCAGAGCTGCAGAAGGTGCACCCAGGTGCCCCTGGATCCCTGGCAGTGCCCCAGGCCACGTTGGACACTGGGGCTTGGAGCAGCCTGGGACAGTGGGAGGTGTCCCTGCCACGGCAGGGGTGGCACTGGGGGGGCTTTAACCCCAAACCATTCCATGATTCCATGGTAAGTATCCCCACATTAACTCCAAGTTTTGGGGGAACAGCCCTGACCCGTTCCCGATGCAAGGACCCATTTTGGGCAGCAGAAGGTGACGTCCTGTCCCACTCCATGGACACAGCAGATGGAGCAGGCCCTGGCTGGGTCACCCACCCCTTCCAGAGCTGCTCTGGGATGGAGAGGGAAATCCCCATGCAGAAGAAGACTCCAGGTGGGAGCTGAGGGCAGCCCCAGGCACAGCAGATCCACGGAAGCAGCTCTGATATCCCAGCTGCAGCAGGAGCCACACGGAGAAGGCCACTGGCCTCTGCTGCAGAAATCCATAAATCCCTGAGCCTTCCAAAGCAGGACTGGTTCTGCCAGCAGGATGGGAAGCATCCTCAGGACGGACATTCCACAGTGTCCCCAAACACGGAGCAGAGCTGGGCATGAGGGGCACGAGGTCGGTCCCTCAGTGCCAGGATCAATCCTCTGGCACCAAAACAAACGGAACAGATCCCTGGGGCTCTTCCCAATCCCCATTTCACAGCATTTCCACCCATCTGAGGGAGAGGCAGGGCCATTGTAGCAGAGCAGCATCCCAGAGAACGGCCCCGGGTGGTTTTCCAGCACCTCCAACATTCCCACACTGCTCTCCTGGGAGCTCTCCATTGGTATTTCCATATCCCATCCCTGGAACACACCAAGATCCACTGGTTTATCCTCAGCCATCTCCAGCTTCCACAAACATCTGCAGGCTGTAACTCATCCCAGCAGCTTTCCACCCAAAAAAAGGGACGCGGCCTGGTGGAACAGCAGCACTCCAATTCCCAAGGTGTGGATGGCAATTCCAGCCCTGGAGCAGCCCAGGGCACAGCACAGCCCCACCAGGAGCGAGGCAGCAGCACCGTGGGGACAAGAATCAGCACCTGGAGCTGCTCCAGCAGAGAAGAACAAACTGGGATTTCTTCACAGGTAAATCCATCCACGGGCTCGGTGAGGAACAGCCCCTCGCTGGACACAGCAACATCTCCAGGTGGGTTTGGTTTCCTCCCCTCTGGCAGCGAGAGCAGAATCCCTGTGGGATGTCCTGAAGCCTCATCCCCGTGTCCTGGGCTAGCCAAGGTCCCAAAGCAGGGCTGCAGAGCTCCATCCGTGTCCCAGGCACGTCATTCCATGGCAAGGAGAGCAGGGCGAGGAGCCAAGCAGCCTGGGGTTCATCCTGGGGTGGTGCTGCAGAATTCCAGGCTCCCAGTGCACCATCCTTCCTGCACATCCCTCTGGAACCACGTCCTGGAGGCTCCCAGAGGGGGCACACAGCCCACCTGGCACCGGTGGCACAGAGCTCCTGCCTGTCCCCAGTGTCCCCTGCTGGAAAGGGCCCATCCCATCCCTTATCCCATCACTGGAAATGCTGGGTTCCAACAGCACCACGGGGTGAGGGCTTCCTGCAGCATCCCAGGCATGGGGAGGCTCTTTGGGAACCCCAAATCCCCCTGCCCAGGGATGAGGTCCTGCTGGACACACAAGGACAAGGTTTGGAGCAGCATTCCAGGACCATGGAGTCACTGAGCCCATCCACAATCAGATCCCTCAGGGTGCTGCCCTGGGGCTCCAGCTGAATTCCAGCAGCAGTTTGGGCTCCTCCTGTGCTGGCAGGACCCCAGCAGGGAGTGATGTCCCCAGAGTCCCAGGAAACAGGGGATGGGGAGGGACAGCAATCCCAGATATCAATCCCAGATAGCAATCCCTGCACACCCAGCCCGGGGCAGCGCCCTCGGAGCTCCTCAGCGGTGTCACGCAGAGATGGGGACATGGGAAGAGGCTCCAAATTTGGGAGCAAGGCTGGCAGGGAGTGTCTGCTGGTGGAGTGGCTTTAATTGGATTATGTCCATCACGCTCCATGCCTTTGTTCCCGATTTAATGGTTCAGCACTTCAGTTCAGCGCCGGCGTTAAATTTAGTGACGGAGTTTAATCATTTCCAGGGCTACAACCAAATCAAGGCTCCATTTCAGCCCAGCCTCGAGCGCAGGAGCTGAGAGACAATGGCCCAGATGCATAAAATTAACAGATCTTGACCTCAAAAGGGGCAAAAAAGGAGCTTTGCACCGTTTGGGGGGGAGTTTGGGTGCTGTAGCATCTGCACTGGGGTGTTGGGGCAGGCTGGGGACAGTGGGGACACCGGGACACCCCAGTGCTGAGCAATCCGAGCCAGGGATGTGTCCATGTGGGCAGCCCTACAAAAACAACCTGCTGAGGGCAGGGCAAAACACCAAATCCTCTGCATTTTGGGGATTTGGGCTGGAGCTGCCACCCAAATCAGCCCCATGCTCCAGGAGGAGCCTGGAACCATCTCCAAAAACCATGGGAGGCCAAGGAATCACCATCCCCTCAAACTGTGGAATCACCATCCCCTCCTGCCTGCAGCAACCCTGCAGTAACAAACCACTCCATGCACAGAGGGGAGGGGAAAAACCCCAAATCCTGTGGATTTTGTGTCTTTGTGGGCACAAATCCTCCACCCGAACCAGTGCCATGCTCTGGGATGAGCCTGGAACCATCTCTGAAAGCCAGGGAGTCACCATCCCCTCCTGCCAGCAGCAACCCTACAGCTACCAACCACTGCCTGCACAGAGGGGAGGCAAAATGGCAAAATCCTCTGGGTTTTCTGCCCTGCAGCAGGTGCAGGAGCACAGAGCCAGCACCCAAACCCACTCCCCATGTCTGGCCAAGCCAGGGGAGGCCGTGGGACCGGTGAGCAGCAGCGTGTCCCTCCCTGCTGGGCCAGCCCAGGGGAGATGCCAGTGATTCCTCGTCAGGGAGGTGATTACAGGGCTGGGCTGGCTGTTAATGACAGCAGGGCCTCGCTGTGACCCGGGCAAGCAATTATCCAGGGAATGGGGGTCACAGGCTCCTCATCCACCTTAACTGAACTCCAGTATCTGCCACTTGCAGCAGCTCCTCTCCATCCCCAGCCCACCCTGACTGGGTGAGCAGCAGCACGAGGGTGCAGTGTCACCCCAAAACTCAGCTGCCATCCCTGGGGCACTTCCCAAGTGGCACCAGCCCCACCATGAGGGCTCCAGCTGCTTCCTCATTCCCAAAAACTGCAGGAGCCCAGGGCACGATCCCGCAGCGGGTGACACCCATACAACACAGGAAAATGGATGGAAGAGCAAGTTAGACACAGAGAATTACAAAGATCCTTGAAGCCTACAAAGTGTAAATCGTTATCAAAAAATACAAATAATTATAAATCAGTATTTCCTGGGAAACAAAGCCAGATGAGCTCTGGAGCCACCTGCCCAGGACGTGGATGGGGAATTCGATGTCCCGGGGTTTGCTGCAGGACCAAGGCAGTGACAGCAGGTACAGAAACGATCAGAATTGTTAATTCTCAATCAGAACCCCTCAATCTGTGCGGGGAAAGGGTCAATGCATGGAACAACAACTCTGCCGAGGGCACAGCACATTGCACACCAACAGCCCTGCAGAGACAAGCCTGGCCTCAGGGGCTGGGGAGGCTCCCACCCCAAATCCCCCCAGGAACATCCCCCTGCAATCTGGAGCTGCCAGGGAGCAGCTGTCCTGATGGGGGCCAGATCGGGGCAGTTTTGGGGCTCTGGGACAGCCAGAAGCTCTGGGACTGGGGCACTTTTGGGGTTTTGGGACAGCCAGGAGCTCTGGGATTGGGGCACTTTTGGGGTTCTGGGACAGCCAGGAGCTCTGGGATTGGGGCACTTTTGGGGTTCTGGGATGGCTGGGGTCTGGGAGCCGCCCCGGGTGCCCTCCTGAGCGCAGGGTTGCCTCTGGATATGGTAAATGATAGGAATAAAAGGGGAATACACACGGTGAGAGGCAGATTGGGAAGTCCACGTACCCCGATGATAGCATTCAACTCCGTCATTGTCACTTGCTTGGCACGTTCAACAGCCTGGGCCACCTGCTGTTGGTGCTGCGGGGACACAGGGCCTGGGTCAGCCACAGCCCAGGGGCAGGACTCCCCGGCATGGTTCACCTGCTTTTGGGCCCTATTTTTCCCATTTTTATCCTAATTTTTTTGCCCGTTTTCCCCTAATTTTTTGCCCCATTTCCCCCTCATTTTTTGCCCCATTTTGTGTGCAGCAGCCCAGGAGCATCTCCCAGTTCCTCAGGGAAAAGGAGAAGCCCCTCGCAGCCTTTTGGGCTCAGTGCAGGCCCCCAGGCTGAGCAGAGCCCCTGCAGGGCCCAGCTCTGCCCATCCCAAAGGTTCTCCAGCATTCAGGCAGGATTTAAATCCCATTTCTCACATCCAACCCCCACCCAGCACTGCCTGCGAGGGAGGGAAAACCCCTGGGAGAAGCTGCACCCCCTCAAAGAGGGTGTGGAAAAAGTCCTCACTTACCTCTTGTGACAGAAAAGGCATGATCTGGGCTAAAATCGTGTTCAGTCTTTTAGCAATTTCTGTCTGAAAAAAGGGAAGAAGGAAAAGCAGCAGTCAGCACCCGGCAGCAGCCTCCCACGGGTGCCACGAGGCTTCCTGGCAGCAGAGCTGTGTCCCCTGCCTGTCCCTTCCCAAAAAGCCCCTCCCAAAATCCCCTCTCTCTGTCCCCTGCCACTGATCCTCTCCCTGTCCCTTTCCAAAACCCCTTTTCTGTCCCCTCTCCCTGTCCCCTCAAGCTCCCCAGCCCAGGGACACCTCCATGCCCTTCCCATCACAGGACGAGTGTCCTGGCAGTGTCACACCAGCCTGGCCTGCCCTGGCTTTGAGTCAACAGCCAGGGTCCCTCTGGGAGCAGCTGCTGCATCCCAGGAAATCCAGGGTTTGGTGGCCCCTCCTTGTCCTCCCGCTTGGCTCTGCTCCCTGCCCATGGGTGGCATTCCCTCTGCCAGCCTCACATCCTGCTCTGGAAACAGCCCTGGATGCACCAACGCCTGCCAGCTGCACCCTGATGGGGCTAAACTGGGGGAAAAACCCCAAAGGACACCCAGCCCTTGCTGGGGACGGCTGGGACACGCTGCTCCTGCTACACAAACAACACAACAAGCACCACCAACATCCCCGGTGGCACCAGGGAATGGAGACACCAGGAAAATCCTGATCTGCCCCAGCATGGAGGGAACAGCCCCACAGACTCCAGAGCTCTGGGTCCTGCTCCAAGGGGTCCCTAGAGAGCTCCCCATGGGCTGCAAAGCCACAAGAATGTTCCTGGCCATCCTGTTCTCCAGAAACACTTCTGGAGATTGGGGTGCACCCGATGCTTTCTTAGGAATTATCTCTGTGGGAGCTTCCAGGGATGCTCCCAGTGGGACGGCTGTGTCCCAGCCCAGGGATGCTCCCAGCGGGATGGCCGTGTCCCAGCCCAGGGATGCTCCCAGTGGGATGGCCGTGTCCCTCTCCAGGGATGCTCCCAGTGGGATGGCCGTGTCCCTCTCCAGGGATGCTCCCAGTGGGATGGCCGTGTCCCTCTCCAGGGATGCTCCCAGTGGGATGGCCGTGTCCCAGCCCAGGGATGCTCCCAGTGGGATGGCCGTGTCCCTCTCCAGGGATGCTCCCAGTGGGATGGCCGTGTCCCTCTCCAGGGATGCTCCCAGTGGGATGGCCGTGTCCCAGCCCATGGATGTTCCCAGTGGGATGGCCGTGTCCCAGCCCAGGGACGTTCCCAGCAGGACGGCCGTGTCCTGGCTCCCAGGGGTTAACCCAGGCTGCTCCTGGCCGAGGCAGCTGTGAAAACAGCTCCAGCTCCAAGTCAAACACGGCGCAGCGGCCGCGAGGATGCAGCGCCACAACAATGGCCGGGGCCGAGCGCTGGCGGGGAATCAAACGCCCCGAAATTCCTTCCGCCAGCCCCGGCAGCTCCTTATCAACAGCACGAGCGATTAGCCGGGAGAGCTCCGGCCTCCTGCTGGCAGGGAGCTCCTTCCCAGGACAGCCAGCCCCGCTCCCAAAGCCCTGTGCTCCCCACATCACCCCAAATCCACCCTGCGGATCACACAGCTCAGCTCCTACAGAACCTCTGGGGTCTAAGCCCAGCCAAACCAAAGGAGCGCTCAGCTCCACCTGCTCTTGAGCGCTCCAAATATGCTAATTTGGGGGTGAAATCCCAATGGACACCAAGTCCTTGCTGGGTGTCACTGCTCCTGCCGCACGAGCAGCACAACAAGCACCATCAACGTTCCCAGCAGCACCGTAAGCAAGGAGACACCAGGAAAATCCTGACCTGCCCCAGCCTGGAGCCACCCCCAGAGAGGGAACAGCCCCACAGACCCCGGGTCCTGCTCCAAGGGGTCCCCAGAGAGCTCCCCGTGGGCTGCAAAGCCACAGGAACGCTCCTGGCCATCCTGTTCTCCAGAAGCACTCCCGGTGATTGGGTTACACCTGATGCTTTTCTTAGCAATTCCAGAGGCAGGGAGCGTGCTGGCACACCGTGCCAAGGCAGGGACGGCTGGAAGTGACCACGGCTTGGACTCAGGTACCCTGGCCACAGCCACCAGTCAGTGGGATCATCGTGGCCCCGAGCGTGAGGATGCACGGATCCAGCAGGCAGCCAGGGATCATGGTCCCCGGGAACAGTTTGCTCAGATGGGACTTCAAAGCTCATCCAGTTCCACTCCCTGCACCTTCTAGGAGCCCAGACTGCTCGGACCTGGCTTTGGACTCTTCCAGGAACGGGGCAGTCACAGGCACCAGTGTCCCAGCCCCCTTCCCAGGATCCTGCCTGTCCCTGCCCTTGGCACAGAGAGGCCACTCCCTGTGTCCCATCACTGCAGGGACACTGCCACGGTGACCCCATCCCCAGGCTCGGGCCAGCACAGCGTTGGCAGCACCCAACACTCCCACAACACCCGGGCTGCAAGCTCCAAGTGCCAAACCCAGCCCAGCCCTGGCGCCGTGGCTGAGCAGCCAGGCTGGCACCACGAGTGCCACCAGCCCCCGCGGTGCCACCGCCGTGCCCTGCCATGGGAAAAGCTCCTTCCAGGCTCTTTGGCACTGGCACTTTGATCAGATTATATTTAGCTGCAGCTGCATTAAAGATTTATTCCTCCAGCTCCAGCCCTTGGATTGGGATGCAGCGAGTGCAGCTCCAGGAGCTCTGCCCTGGCAGCTCCCGGGTTCTAGAACAAATCTGATCCATGTTCCAGGGGACAACACCAGCCAGCCTCCCTCGGCTGCACCCTGGAACAACACAGCATCCAGCCAGGCTGATTCCATGGAGCAGGAAGGGAAGGAGCTGGGTTTTCCCCACACCAGCAGCACACGTGATGCTTCCACCTCTAAATGCAAAATTTCCAAGCGAGACGTGAAGCCAAACTCCCCGTTCCACACAGAAAGAGACTTCCCCACGTGGGATCGGGCACAGAGATATTGGATGTCCAAAACATTATGTTTACAACCGTCAGGTTTCCTGTGAACACGAGATTCAATCATCTTCAAATATTTGCTGACTTTCCCTCTTCCCATTCCCTGGCACATTAAACTCCAGTTGTCCCCATTAAAACTTGAACTGGGAGGGAAGGGGATTCTCTGGAACACTGGGAACAGGGCAGGGCTTCCCCTTCCGAGGGCTCACCCATCACCTTGCCCAGAGCCCCGAGCCCCACCTCAGCTGCTCCTGCCAAGGAAAGCTCCATCCCCGCCGCGGGTTGCCATGGCAATCCCAGCTCCGCATCCCCTTCCACTGGCTGCCCTGCATCCTCCCTGGACCAGGGCGGGCCAGAGCGAGGAGGGGGCACGGGAGAGGCTCCCAAACACCTCCTGGCTGTTAAAAAGGGCAAGGAGCCGGGAGGAGCCGCAATCCCAGCTAATCCCCCTCCCTCGCCGCGTGCCCCTGCCAGGAATGTGCCCTGCTCCCTGCCCGGAGCCTCCCGGCGTGGGGCGTCAGCGAAACCAGAGAAAACATCTGCACCGGTGATAAATCAACACGGCACCGCTCAGCCCCAAAGGAGGCTCCTGTCACCTGCTCTCCAAGCGGCCAGAGCCACCAGCAGCATCCCAGGCACTCGGGGACACGGGGAGCTGCTGCTGGCACCGCCTGGGAGAGGCGGCAGCTCGGTGTTAAATAGCTGGGGCTGGCTGGGCCCCGCAGCTCCTGCACTCCCACCCCTACACCTGGATGGGGCAGAGGGAGTTCAAAAATAACCCCCCCGGATGTCAGTCATGGCAGAGGCAGAGCAGCCTCAAAACTGACCCAAAAGCTGCGAGTGCAGAGCTCCAGGCTGGATCCAGGGTGTGGGGGGGACACCCCAGACAGGGCTCTGGGCACTGGGGACACTCCTGGTGCCAAACTGTCTCAGCTTGGGATGTCCAGGAGGCAAATGGGAGCTGCAGGGATGTGCCAGACCCGGGGTGACCCCCCCAGACAGGTCCCAGCATCCCCCCCATGGCACAGGACAGGACACAGATCCCTCCCGGCTCCCTGCTCCTGGGAGGATAGAGCAGGAACCAGCCCCACAGGCATGGCTCAGCATCCCAAAAAACCTTGCACAGGACACCCCAAAAAAACCCTAAACAGCAGAGAACACCCCCAAAAAAAACCTGCACAGGACAACCCAAAAAAAACCCTAAACAGCAGAGAACACCCCCAAAAAAAAAAAAAACCTGCACAGGACACCTCAAAAAAACCCTAAACAGCAGAGAACACCCCCAAAAAAAACCTGCACAGGACAACCTCAAAACACCCTGCACAGGACAACCCCAAAAAACCCCCAAACCTGCAGACCACACCCCAAAACACCCTGCACAAGACAACCCCAAAAGCCCCTGCACACATCACACAGCCCTCAAGCTCTCCCCCAAATGGAAAATATTCTCCGTGGGGAAGGGAATCCCACCAGGCCATGGCAGGTGGAGCTTTTGGGCCGTGCCAGCCCCAAGCCCAGCCTGCCCTTGCTGCTGGGTTTATGCTGTGGGATGAAGGATGGGGAGAAGGTGCTGGACACAGAACACTGCACAACACCCCAAAACACACATAATATACTTATATCCTCAAATCCAGGAATCTCCAGAGGTGGGTGCTGAACACAGAACACCCCAAAACATATATAATATACTTATATCCTCAAATCCCAGAATCTCCAGAGGTGGGTGCTGAACACAGAACACCCCAAAACACCCCAAAACACGTATAACAGACTTATAGCCTCAAATCCAGGACTCTCCATAGGTGGGAGGGAACACCAGGATTATCCAAGGCCCTGCACGGACACCCCACCAATCCCACCCTGTGCCCCAGAGCGTTGTGCAAACGCTCCTGGAGCTCTGGCAGCCTTGGGAATGCAACCATTCCCTGGGAAATGACAAATCCACCTTTGGGGAACCCTAAACCCCTGCAGGAGCACAGCTCCCATGCACAAAGCCCCAGCCTTCTCCCCATCCCCACAGCACACACAGCCCGCGGTGATTGCCCAGAGGCTCTGCACCCCACAGCCCCCTGCAGACCCCCCCAGAGCCCCCTCCCCCGGCAGGAGGAGGAGTAAATCACACGAGGCGTGAAGCACCAGCAGCATTTGTTGAAAACCAGGATATTGTCTCTTTAAGCACATGAAAATCAGGCCCTTGAGCAGTGTGGTTCTCACTCGGGCGCACAATTATGGGTACTTTCAGCTGTCTACCACTATTTCAAGTGCTCTCTCCAAGCGGGCTGTCAATGGCATGTTGAAAGCTATTTGTGGCTGCTATCGTTATTAGCAAAGTGGAGAGCCTGGCTGATGAGAATTAAATTCAGGGCGGGGGTGTGGAGGGGCAGGACACAGCCCCTCATTAGGGAATTACCACCAGCCATGGGGTAAAGCTCGCAGACCCCCAAAACTCAGCCGGGAGCCCCCAAAATTCACCCAGGAACCCCCAAAACTCAACCAGGGAAGAAAGAATTCCCCTCTGCCTTGGGAGTGCTGAGAGCACAGCTCACAAATTACCCGGCTTCTGAAGTATTTAGCAAATTATTACCTGGCACTCCTTGCTAACGAGCACGACAGAAAGGATATTGTGTTCCCGGAATATTCTAGAAACGCACACACACACACAAAAAGCCGCCTCTCTCCCCTGGAAGTGTTGGGGGGTTCAGGCTCGCTGCAAGCATTAGGCAGGGGAACAAGAAGCGCTTCTGTGGAGCGTTCTCAGCCATAACAAGGAATCAAAGGCAGCACAAAGGTTCTGTCCTCCGAGGTGTCCCGTTTCCCCACGCAAAATGAGTTTTCCTTTTGGAATGGTTATTGCCCTCGGCGATTATCCACGGGGATCTGCACAGAAACAATGCGCGGCCGACAGGGGAAGGGAAGTTTCTTTTGGAAAAATCAATTAACCCGACCGAAAAAAAAAAAAAAAAAAGGGAAAAAAAAAAGAAAAAAAGTTTTGTCGGGGTTTCAAAAGAAAACTCCTGATTGGAGCCGGGTTTAGGAAAGCTGAGCCCGGGCAAGGAGTTGAGTTCAGCAGGAAGACTGATGTAAGGAGCAATTCTCTGCAACCGACTGGGGAATCACTTCCTAAATATTTCCTTGCATATGGAGTTGTTTATGAAACTCCGTTTTTTTTCCTAACGAGAAACAAAAACGAGAAGAAAGAGGGGGGGGGAGGAAGGCCAAAAAAAAAAAAAAACCAACCCCACACGCAGCCACATATGCACACACTTAATATTCAGCGTGGAAGAGATAATCTGTTATATAAGCCCACAGACAGACAATCCCCTTTTGCTTAAAGATGAAGTATCCATCAATGTTTGTCTGGAGCAGATGTAATCACAAGCAGTCAAGTCTGGAGGGCAGGACACTGCATGAATAATTCAAGCACTTCAGTCTACTTGATTGTGTGCAGATAAACACAAGTCAACCGCTAAACAGGTCAGCTGATAAACTTGTTTGTTCAGGACCAGCCACCCCCAGCCAGATGCCGGCAGGACCACGCCGCAATTAGCGGGATGCCTTGCGGGATGCCCGCCGGGGGGATGCTGCCCAGGGATGCCTTTCGGGGGATGCTGCGGCCCGCGGAGGGGGGAAAGCCCTGCCCGGGCTCCCCCTCGCCCCGTTTGCGCCCGCAGCCCGGGCCGCTTTGTTTGTTTGCCGTCAATTAGAGAGGGAGACGGCTCCGGCTTCCCCCGGCAGCGGGCACGCAGCAGATGGCACCGGGCAGCACGGCCCGGGCGGGCACGGCTCGCACGGCTGCCGGCAGAGCGGGCACCGGGAACCACCGGGGACCGAGCCACGCCGGGAGTTCTGCGGCCCCCGGGGCAGCCCCGAGACCCCCGCGGCACACGGAGGAGGGGCTGCTCCACCCGCACCTCCCAGCGCTGCCAAACCTCGGGATGCACCCGGGGAGAACGCCGGGGAACGTCCTGGGAATGGCACCTGCCAGCGAGGGAACCAACACGGCATCCCATTCCAGCATCTCCTGCTGAGGAAACCAACCCAGCATCTCCTGCTGAGGAAACCAACCCAGCATCTCCCAGGCCATAACTCCAGCACCTCCCAGCAAGGGAACCAACACAGCATCTCCTGGTGAGGAAACCAACCCATCATCTCCTGGTGAGGAAACCAACCCAGCATCTCCCAGGCCATAACTCCAGCATCTCCCAGCGAGGGAACCAACACAGCATCCCAGAACATCATTCCAGCATCTCCCAGGGAAGGAACCAACCCAGCATCTCCCAGTGAGGGAACCAACACGGCATCCCAGAGCATCATTCCAGCATCTCCCAGGGAAGGAACCAACCCAGCATCTCCTGCTGAGGAAACCAACCCAGCACCTCCCAGGCCATAACTCCAGCACCTCCCAGCGAGGAAACCAACACAGCATCCCAGAGCGTCATTCCAGCATCTCCTGGTGAGGGAACCAACCCAGTATCTTGGAGGGTCATTCCAGCATCTCCCCTAGCATCCCAGGCCATCACACCAGGATCTCCCAGCGAGGGAACCAACCCAGCATGTCCCAGGCCATCATTCCAGGATCTTCCACAGAGGGAACCAACCCAGTATCTCCTGGTGAGGGAACCAACCCAGTATCTCTGGGTGTCATTCCAGCATCTCCCAGTGACAGAACCAACCCAGCATCTCCCAGGCCATCATTCCAGCATCTCCCAGCACCCAGGTAGGAGGAGGGTGGGCACAGGAGACCCTCTGCCCCAGGAGCCTGGGCTGGGGTCCCTCCAGGTGACCCCAGAGTCCCCCAGGTGCTGCTGAGGTGGCCGTGGGCTCCGTGTCCCTGCGGCCACACCAACGCCGTCCCCTCCGGGCAGGAGGCCGGGCCTAGCCCCCCAATCCCCAATTTTGGGGTGCTCCCCAGCACCCCAGCTCAAAGCTGCCCCGAGCTCGGGGGTCCCACAGCCCCTGCACAGCGGCCCCCGAGCGCAGAGTCGGGATTATCTGCGTGGAAGGAGATATTTATATAAAACTGAAGACTAAGCAGGAATTATTTTCGCTGCCCCGTGACTACGGCGCAGCAAGGCGAGGGGAGGAAGAGAGAGGCGCATTCAGAGACGCTGCTTTGCATCTCATCAGCGCCCTGCGAGCCTCCGAGGAGGAGGAGGGCGATGCCACTATTAAGCCAAACCACTTTGGAGTTGAATGGGGCTGATTTGCGAGCGGCAAGGTTGATGTCAACTTCTATCTGCCCTAAGTTCTTAATTAGAACTCCTTCTAAAACCAGTAAGCAGCAGCAGCACAAATAATCAGGTCTAATCTCAATAATAACTTTATTCCTTTAAGTTTTACCATCATGTGCGCAGCCTTTAGGCTCTTTACCGATAATCTTATCAAGGTAGCACACCACATTCTGCTGGGGCCTTCTCTATTTTTTCCTTCAGGCAAGTTACACATTAGAGAAGACTGGAAGGGAGGGGTAAAAAAAAAAAAAAAAAAAAAAAAACAACCAACAAAACCAAAACCCCAACCAGCCCCAAACATTGCTTCACTTCCCAGATGCAAAGACAAGTCCGTGCCATTGAGCAACACACGGTGAGCTCTGGAGATAATTCCCGGCCCGGTCTCACGCTCCGGCAGGGCCGGGAGCAGGGGACGACCTTACAAACAGCCCTGCTGTACCCACAACACGAGCAGAGGCCGGCGCAGCAGCCCCTATCAGTGTTTTCCGAGCCTTGGGAACGCGCTATTCCAGGTATTGACCTCCCCGCACGGGAGGCGAGGCTGTTCTCACCTCCCTGCACAAACACTCTGCCTCAAACCGAAATTCCTCGTGAATATCGACGAAATAACCCCACCGAGTGCCATCAACCTGCGGCTGCCAATTTAACAGCCGGGCCGCGGGATCCCACCTGGAGTCACATCCCTGCCTCCAGCACTTATTCCCTATTTAGTGCAATCAGGGCCGATTTTACCTCAGGTGGAGGAAAAGGGCAACAGGAGATCAATCAATCACAACTTCCCCCCTCGAAATTACTCACCTGTTTGTGCATTTCAATATTCAAACCGTACGACATTTCGTAGTACTGGGGAAGGAGAGAAAAAAATAGAAAAAAATTCAATTAAACACCAGAGCCAAGGAGAATTTGAATTCAATTCACAGAAGGCATTTGCATAAGGTCATTACCAAAAAGCATCCTGGGCAAAACTGGGCTTAAAGCACGGGTAGCCAAGGAAATTACACCTTATAATAAGCAGATGTTTATGGGTTTAACTGGCAGGCACTTAACGAGGGGACACTCCTTTTGACTCCTGTTTTCTCCTCCTAAGCTACTTAGAAAAACAAAGAGGCGCAGAGCTGGGTGACAGGCGTCTGCTCAGCCCTGGCAGAACAGGTACAGCCCGGAGTCTGGCCAAAAACCCAGCTTCTCACCGGGGGAGGGTGATTTGGTGATTTGTTCCCCCTCCAGGGAGCTGGGGAGCGGCCGGGAAAGGGGGTGCAGGGCCCGGCCAAACCCCCCAGAACCGCCAAGGAGCCCACCCGGGGGCCCGCCATGCTAATTTAGCTTTAAACAGAGCGTTTTGTGGCAACAAAAGTGCCCGTTTCCCTCGGGAAGGATGAACAGGAGCGGGGGAGGAGCTGCCGCGGCTCCCGGGTGGCCTCGGGGCGAGCAAGGGGGGGACCCCCACCGGCACCGGGGATCCCCCCCCGAGCTCGGGGTCACCGCGGCAGCCCCCCCCGCGGCCGCAGCCCCGCTCCAAAGGGGTTAACAGGAAACTCGGGATGGCGCTCGCAGCCTCTGGGGCTCGGAGCGCCGGGCACCGCCGCCCCCCCGGCCCGGGGGTCCCCGGGCAGGCGGTGCCCGTGCCGGGGGGGGGTTCCCCCGGTCCCCCCCGTTCGCCGGCTCGCAGCTAATGACATTTGCAGGCTGATCCGAAATCTGATTAAAGTCTCTCACCATAACGTAATGGCGCTGCATTTCGGTCTTCTCGTTCGCCAGCTTGTCATACTCCACTTTGAGGCTGGGGGGGGATGAGAGCGCACGGTGAGACCCCGCGGAACCGGGGGGGCTCGGGGCGGGGAGGGGGGCGGCCGGGGGTGCCCCCGGGCTCACCTGTGGTACTGGGCCTGCAGGAACTGGAACTCGTCCTTGATCCGGTCGCAGGACTCGGCCACGGTGAATTTGAAGCCCGGTTGGCCCGGCTGGTGCGGAGCCTGCGGGGAGCGGCCGCGGGGGTTACCGGGGGGGTTACCACGAGGGGGGGGGGCGCAGACCGGGGGGTACCGGGACTCACCGGGTGCCGGCCCTGGGGGTACATGGCCGGGCTGGGGCGCGGTCACTGGAAGCAGCCGCGCCGAGCCTCGCTACGGCGATCGCGACGTGCGGAGCTGCCGCTGCTGCCCGCCGGCCTCGGAGCGCTCCCGGAGAGGCCGAGAACTGAACAAAGGGACGAGAGGAAAGTCCGTGCGGGGGGCGGAGGAGGGAGGGCGGAGGGGTGGGGGGGGAGCGGGCCCGGCCGGTTCCCCCCCGCACGTTCCCCCCCCCCAGCCCGGCCCCGCACCGCCGGGGAGGCGCCCGCGGAGCCGAGCCCAGCCCCGCAGCGCCGGGGCCAGGTGCCGACCCCCCCGGCCGCCGCGCTCCGCGGGCCTCCGCTTCCTCACCCCCCCC
Source organism: Melospiza georgiana (assembly GCF_028018845.1). NCBI lineage: Eukaryota > Metazoa > Chordata > Aves > Passeriformes > Passerellidae > Melospiza > Melospiza georgiana. Next base: position 19,875,594 of record NC_080442.1, read on the forward strand.
TCCTTCCGGCACTCGCTGGCGGAAAATAAAAAAATAAAAAAAAAAAAAAAGGAGAAAAATCAACCCCCCCCCCCCTCCCCGGAGGAAAAAAAAAAAAAAAAAGGAAAAAAAAATAGATCAAAAAGCCACAGCGACAACAACAACAACGCGGCGGCGGGAGGAGGGTCCCGCGGTATTCCTGCGGCCGGGAGAAGGGGAAGCAAAGCCAGGAACTAACGCCGGAGCACGACGGCCATGGAGGAGAGGAGGAGGGGGAGGAAGGCCGTACACATCCGACTTCCCGGGCGCCGCGGACATGCGAGGTGCGAGCGGGTCCCCCGCCCGGGGGCGGCCGTTCAGCTGCGTCCAGCCGGGATCGCCGTAACTCCGGGAGCCATCGCGGAGCGGGCGCGGAGCGGGGCAGCGGCGCCCGAGCACGCGGTGCCGCCACAGCGCCCGGGCGGAGCGGGGCGGCGGGCGGGGGACAAAACCCGGGCGGCCTCGCCGCCGACAGCCAATCGGAGAGCGCCTCGCCCACGTGGGGCCGCCGCCGGCGGGTGCTGATTGGGCGGCGGTGGCGTAACGTCACAATGGCAGCTTGTGTCTGACGGAGGGGCGGCCGCCAGCCACGCCCACCGCGGGCCCCGCCCCGCGCAGGCCCCGCCCCGCCCCGCGCCCCCCGGCCCGGCCGTGACTCGGGCCCGGCGCTGCCGTAACCCTGGCGGCCCGGTTCGGGCGGTAAAACAAACACGGGCGCTTTGGCAGCGGAGCGCCTCCGCTCCGCACCGGGAAAGCGCTCGCTACGAGCCCCCCGAACCGGCGGGCGGCGGCAAGGCCGCCCAGCCACCCCCGGCGGCCGCGCGGCCCCTTTGATGTGTCGTGAGGGCCGCGCTGCTCCCCCTCCGCGCCTCCCCTCGCGCCTGAGGGGCTTTAACGAGGAACACGGGTAATGGCGTTAACGTCAGACTCTCCCGCCGCGCCCGCGGGACACCCGGCTGCGCCGCCGGGGGGGACTCCGCGGCCGCCGCAGCGGAGTGGGAGCAGCCCCGGTCCCGGCGGGCCGGAGGGAGCGGGGCCGCAGCACCGGCGGCCCCACGGGCGGGCCGGGCCCGGCCCAGCGCACAAAATGGCCGCTCGCCCGCGCGTCAGACGGAGCCTCCGCCCCACGTGGGGCCGCGCGTCGCTCAGCGGCTCTCCTCCAATCAGGGCGCGGAGCGGGCCGCCGCTCCAACGCTATTGGCCGGGGGGAGCGGCGCTGTCAATCAAAGCCACGCGGGGCCGCCGGCGCGCAGCCCCCGCCCGCCGCCCGCCCGCCATGGCGGCGTAATTAGCCCGGGCCGGCGCTTCCTCCAGCTCAAACAATCTGTCACCGCCGAGCCGGGCGGGCCGCGGCACCGCCGCGATCTCTGCGGCAACGCCGCGCCTCGCCGCGCTCCCGACAAGAATGAAACGCCGCCGCTTAAATAACAAACAGCAACGGGCAAAGCGCCCCGAACGCCGCCCCGCTCCTCGCTCCCCGGCGCGGGGGTGCGAGCGCCCCGCTGACCCCCGGGTGCGGAACGGGGGTGCCCCGGCCCCCCCCCCTCACCCCCCCCCGCCCACCGCTAATTGGGCGCGTTCCGGTTGTTGACGTGACGAGCGCTGTCAGCGCCCGGCGCTGCCCATTGGCTGCTGCCGCCCGGCCACGCCCCTGCCCCACGTGGGGCGCGGCCGGAGCGCCGCAAAACGCGGAGCGGATCGAGCGCGGAGCGGAGTCACCGTGCGGCCGCTGCCCCCGCAACCTTCCCGCCGCCTCTGCCGTTCCCAGCTCTTCCCAATTCCCTCGTTTTGCCGCTTTTCGGCTTTTTTGGAGGGCTTTTCCTCTGTCCAGGCAGGGGCTCCTTGTGAATCCCCTGCACTGCACGGGGTACATCGGGGTGATGTTGGGGGATCCATTGGGGTATCCACAGGATCACCCATCGGGGTGGTCAGTAGGTGTCCGTTGGGGTGTCCATCCCTTGGGCTATCCATTGGATGACCCATCTGAACGGACATTGGGGTGTCCATCCTTTCAAGTATCCACAGGGGCACCCATCAGGACGGACATTGGGGCGTCCATTGGGGTTCCATCCCTTGGGGTATCCATTGGAACACCCGTCAGAATGGACATAAGGTTGTCCATCCCTTGGGGTGTCCATTAGAGCACCCCTCAGGATGGACATTGAGTGTCCATTGTGGTTTCCACCAGGATGTCCACTGGTGTCCTTCGAATGACCCATCAGGACCCCATCGTGGAGGAAATCCCCCCGTCAGGCAGATGCTGGGGCTGGGACAGTGTGGGTGCACAGCTCCCCGAAGCACGCGGAGCAGGAGCAGCTCCTGGAGGTGCTGGAGAAACAACAGAAATTACTGGCGAGGAGCAAGCCTGGAAACCTTCATGGTCATTCCCGCTGCACAGTGCCCTTTCCGAGGGGGCCCGAGGTGACAGGGGTTTAGTGGGGGGACGTGGCCGAGCTCCTGGTGTCACACACTGCCATCGCTCCCAGGACATCCCAAAGGGAACAGCAGCTGCGAATCCTCTCCTTGGACAGGCCCGGGATTGGGGCACACTGCCCTTCCTCAGCACTCTGCCCTTCTCCCAGCTCATTCCTGGCAGGAAAGGGGGGATTGTCCCCCTGAGACCTCACTGGATCCCCCACATCCGAGGGATCTGGAGCTGCTGCAGCACTTCCTGAGGAGGCCACGGAGCTGCTGCAGGGCTGGAGCTTCTTGGGAGCCCAACTGGGAGAGATGGGGATGTTCCCCTGGGGAAGGGAGGGATCCGGGCAGAGCTCAGGGCCTGGAGGGGCTCCAGGAGAGCTGCAGAGGGGACAGGGATGGAGGGACAGGACACAGGGAATGGCTCCCACTGCCACAGGGCAGGGATGGATATTGGGATATTGGGAATTAGGAATTCCTGGCTGGGCTGGAATTCTGCCCAGTCCTCACTCTGTGCCCCCTGAGCTGGAAGATGTGGAAAAGGGGGCGATTCCCGTGGTGGGTCTGAGCCAGACTCGCTGTCCCAGGGACTTTCCGGGGCCAGACTCAGGGGACGCGAGGCCACTGGGAGAGGAACAGAAAGCGGCGATTTTGCACTGAAAATTCACTTTATTGCTCAAAATAGAAGCCATTAGCTGGGCTGTGCCCCTCCCCCTGTGGTACTTATGGACAAATTCTGATTTTTACTTAATGGTTTCCCTGAAAAGGTTGTAATTTTCTTCCCATTCCCATCGAGCCGCAGCTCCAGCGCTGTTGTGGTGAACTCCAAGGGCCGAGGATGGCTCTGTTAATTGATATTCCTCATGCTGGGACTGCACTGAAGGAGGAGATGTTTTATTTTAGCTTATTAAAACTCACCTGGTTGGGGGAAAGAAAAAAATCAAAAGAACGATTAGGGGTGAAAGGAAACGTTCTGGTTCATATTGATTTAAGGTCTGCTTAAATTGATATTTGCACATCCCAATTAGAAACCCGTGATCTTTTCCCAGAACTTATTTCTCTTTTTCCGAGTTGGGTTTTCTTTTGCTTAGGAAGGAGCTTGGGAGAAGCCTCAGAGGGAGAAGGTGCCGTGTCCTCTCCCAGCTGGCCTCGAGTGGGGACATCAGTGGGGACATCAGTGGGGACATGGTGTCCCCCTGTCTGGAGGATGGAGCCCCTCCAGGTGGGGATGAGGATGAGGATGAAGGCTTTGAGTGGTGCTCAGTGTCACCATCCCCTCGCTGTGCAAGGAGCAGCTCCCCATGGGATGCTGTCCCCATGGAGGGCAGGATTGGGGCTTTGGGGACGATGTGGGGATGTCACAGCTCCGAGGGTGGCCCTGTGAGGTGGCACGGCCGGGAAAGGAAGCTGGAGATGTTCCCTCTCCACATCCGGGGAGAAACCTCGGGCTCAGCTGCTGGGCACGGGGTGTTGTGACACTTGGTGACGCCGTCCTGTCCCCAGCAGCCTTTCGGGGAAACCGCCCGAGCTGCCCTTCCTTCCCCTTCCTTCCCCTTCCCGAAACCCCTCTGTGGGACCGGCCACCGTCCCCATCCTCCCTGCCACTGCCACTGCCACCCCCGGGGGTGTCACAGCCCCCCAAAACCCAGGAGGGACACAAGGGAGGGAGGATCCCTCGGGATGAGGGCAGGGACTTTGGGAAGGGTCCGAACATCCGCACAGCCACCGCCACCCCCTCATCCTGCGGGACACGGGGCAGGACGGGACCCCCGAAATGTCCCTGTGTCACAGGACCCCCGGAATGTCCCCGTCATACAGGACCCCCGAAATGTCCCCGTGTCACAGGACCCCTGAAATGTCCCCGTGTCACAGGACCCCCGAAATGTCCCCGTGTCACAGGACCCCTGAAATGTCCCCGTGTCACAGGACCCCCGGGATGTCCCTGTGATACAGGACCCCCGGAATGTCCCTGTCATACAGGACCCCCGGAATGTCCCCGTGCCACGGGACCCCCGAAATGTCCCTGTCTCACAGGACCCCCGGAATGTCCCTGTGATACAGGACCCCCGGAATGTCCCCGTGTCACAGGACCCCCGAAATGTCCCTGTGATACAGGACCCCCGGAATGTCCCCGTGTCACAGGACCCCCGGAATGTCCCTGTGTCACAGGACCCCCGGAATGTCCCTGTCTCACAGGACCCCCGGGATGTCCCTGTGATACAGGACCCCCGGAATGTCCCTGTCTCACAGGACCCCCGGAATGTCCCTGTCCCCCGGGACCCCCGGGATGTCCCCCCGGCTCAGGAAGGAGCTGCCTCTCCCCGTTGCGCTGCGGGCCCGGAGGCGCTGGCCGGCGCACACGTGCGCGCACAGACACCGCTGCCAGCCGCTCCCACGTGTGTCCCCGGTGTCCCCCGGTGTCCCCTCCTCCCCGAGGCGCAGCCCGGCGTGACGGGAGCCGCCCCAGAGGTGCCTTTATCGCTGACAAGGCGGTGGCAGCCCCGGTCACCGGTGTGTGTTTACACTGCAGGTGACACTCTGTGCCCTCCGCGCAGGGCAGGACCCTGCCTGCCAAACTCCCTTCAGCTCGCACGGTTATCTAAACAGCGAGCTCGGAGCGGGCAGGCAGCGCGGCGCTCGGGAGCCTGCGAGCCCGGAGATTTGGATATTTATTTGGATATTTGGATATTTATTTGGATATTTATTTGGGTATTTATTTGGATATTGGGGTATTTGGATATTCGGATATTTGGATATTTGGATATTGGGATATTTGGGTATTCGCATATTTGGGTATTTGGGTATTTGGATAGTTGGCTTTGCGGGGAGCTGGCCGAGCCCTTTGGGGTCCCTTTCCCCCCGGAGCATGCCGAGGTGTCCAGGCGGGTGCCGCTGTTGCCACAACAGGCCCCGATTGCCTTCACAAGCCCGGCTGCCCGGAGCTCGCCCTCAGCCGCGGGTTTGCTTGAGCAAGGCCAGAGCCCGGCCCGGGGGGGCCCTGGGGGCAGCACCCCGGCCCGGGACCCCCCGGAACCCCCCGAGCCCCCGGCACCACACCCGACACTTCTCTGCCTGGATATTGCAGCTCCAAGGAGCGGGAATTGCAAAGTTCTGCCCAGGATGGGGGACAGCAGGGAGGGGGATCTGCCCGGGACTCACAGGGAGCGGGATCTGCCCGGGACTCACACTGCAGCCCGGGCCCCATCCCATCCCAGCAGCTCCCGTTTGGGCTGGAGAGCCCATCCAGCGCCACCATGGCAGGGACACCTCCCAGTGTCCCAGGGTGTCCCGAGCCTCGGGCAGCTTGGCCTGGGACATTCCAGGGATGGGAATGCTAAATCCTCTTGAGGATGTGGGAGAGAAGGCAGGTTCAGCTGTGCCCTGCACATCCCACTCATGCCCTGTGGCTGGAGCCAGGACTCTCTGGGATCCTCATGGATGCTCCTGGGAGCTCCTGGGTGTTCCTGAAACCTCCTGGGTGTTCCTAGACACTCCTGGGTGCTCCTGGATCCTCCTGGGTGGGCCGGGATGTTCCTGGCTGCTCCTGGATGTTCCTGGATCCTCCTGGGTACTCTCGGATGTTCCTGGATCCTCCTGGCTGCCCCTGGATGTTCCTGGGAGCACCTGGATGGTCCCGAATGCTCCTGGCTGCCCCTGGGTGCTCCTGGATCCTCCTGGCTGTTCCTGGCCGCTCCTGGGTGCTGTCCCGTGCCCGCCGCCCCCGGATCCCGGCCCGCGGTGCCTCGGGCTCACCTGTCCTCCCTCCCTCCCTCCCTCCCTCCCCTGCCGGGGCAAACAGCTCAGCCCCGGCTTTTGCTGAGCTCTGTCTAATTATAGATATTATATTGCAAATGGCTTTTGGGCCTGCTAATGGTATTACTGGTGTTATTCTTCTACTTGTTAATTATCACCAATTTGTTTGGGATGCCTTCCCAGTTTTCGGCTGTAATTGCTCTCCCCGTTCCCCGGTGGCTGTGACTCAGCAGAAACTCCGCAGTTTCGCTCAGGGATGAGGTTTCTCTGTGTCTCTCCTGCCAAGCGTGGCTGCGGACGCTGCCTGAGCGGCGGGCAGGGCCGCGGGACGGCGGGGCCGGCACCGGCACCGGCACCGGGACCGCAGCCCCAGCTCCGCGTCCCCGAGCGGCTTCGGGATGCTCGGGAGGAGCCGCAGCGGGGCTGTGACCCCCGAACCATCCCAGGACCCCGCCCGAGAAATCCCAGCGAGCTCCGTGCGGCCAAAGGCTGAGCCCGGGGCCGGGGGCAATATTGAAGCGATTGTTTTCTTTTTCTTATTGCTAAATTCTTAAGGAGTTTGCTCTCCTCCTCCGGCCGGCATTAACTGCAGATAAGTTATTTGGAAAGCGAGTATTTCAGCAGAACAGCCGCTCAAGTAGCCTAATACACACATTAGAGTCTATTTGCACTTAAAAGAAGTGGGAGGTATTAAATCAGCCCCTGGCCAGATAGGCATTGTATAAACAAGAGCTGTTAACTCCTACTTGATAGCGATGATAGCGAGGGAAAGCAAAACAGCCCCGCAGTGTCACCGCGGGCCTGACACGACTCGTTGTTCGTCTGGGCAGAGAAGGAAAACAAACCCCGGGGCTGCGGGGAGGGGGGACGGTCCCAAAACCCCCCCGGCCCAGGCTCCGGCACCGCGGGGACGGTCCCAAAGCCCTCCCGGCCCAGGGCCGGCCGGACACGAGGTGGGCACGAGGTGGACACGAGGTGGGCACGCTCAGGGACCTGTGAGGCCAACGGGAGGTCGGGACAGGGGGATCGGGACAGGGGGTCGGGACAGGGGGTCGGGACAGGAGGGTCGGGACAGGGGGATCGGGACAGGGGATCGGGACAGGGGGTCGGACAGGGGATCGGGACAGGGGGATCGGGACAGGGGGTCGGGACAGGGGATCGGGACAGGGGGATCGGGACAGGGGGTCGGGACAGGGATGTCGCCCCTCGGCTTAGCGGGGTTTCCATCCCGGATCCCGCTCCGGCTGTGTGCAAGGCTGGGGGGATGCTGCTGCTGCTGCTGCCTGGCTATTAATGAAATTTCTGAGTCAGAGCGAGCAGAAGAAGCTGTTTTCAGCTGCCTTCACTCACCACTTCCTCTCGTCGCCCTCGCCTCTCCCGGCCGCCGCGCTGATCCCGGCCTGGAGCGGTGCCCGCCGCCCCTGCCCGGTGCCGCTCCCGGGGCGCTCCGCTCCCTCCCTCCGCCGCTCAAGCACTCTCGAGTTGTGCTCTGTGGCTAATCAAATGTCAAAACAAGCTGCCCCTGCGATTTGGAGAGCTTTTAAGCAGGAAGACTTTCACCGCCGAGACACGAGAGTGCCGGCAGCGGGAGCGGCCCGGGCTCAGCGCTGCTCCCGGGACCCGCTGGGCTCCTTGGGGTCTCTGTTCCTGCTCCAGGGACCCGCTGGGCTCCTTGGGGTCTCTGTTCCTGCTCCGGGGACCCGCTAGGCTCCTTGGGGTCTCTGTTCCTGCTCCCGGGACCCGCTGGGCTCCTTGGGAATCTCTCTGTTGGGGGATTGCTACTGTGGAGCTGGTAGCACTGATCCCATGGCTCATCCAAAGCCAGCACTGCTGGGATTGGGGCATCCATCCATCCATCCATCCATCCATCATCCATCCATCCATCCATCCATCCATCCATCATCCATCCATCCATCCATCCATCCATCCATCCATCCATCCCTCATCCATCCATCCATCCATCCATCCATCATCCATCCATCCATCCATCCATCCATCCATCCCTCCATCATCCATCCATCCATCCATCCATCCATCCATCCATCCATCCATCCATCATCCATCCATCCATCCATCCATCCACCCATCCCTCCATCATCCATCCATCCATCCATCCATCATCCATCCATCCATCCATCATCCATCCATCCATCCATCCATCCATCCATCCATCCATCCATCATCCATCCATCCATCCATCCATCCATCCATCCATCCATCCATCATCCATCCATCCATCCATCCATCCATCCATCCATCCATCCATCCATCCATCCACCCATCCCTCCAGGTGGGCAGCACAACATCCCCCAGTGCCATCTGTGGGGCTGGCAGGGGGCTGTGCCCGCTGTCGCCGTGGGCAGAGCACCGGGAGCAGACAGGGAGTGGCTTTGTCCCCTTGTGGGACGAGGAGAGCCCTGCGGGGTTGTTTTTGGGCAAATGAATGGATTTCAGTGTGTGACCAGCACTGCGGGGAATGCCAGGCCTGGGGATTTGGCAGCACGGCTGGCACTTGTCAGCTGAGGGAGGGAGCAGCCTGCTCTGCCCTCTGTGCTCCCCTCTGTCCCCTCTGTGCCCTCTGTGCTCCCCTCTGTCCCCTCTGTGCCCTCTCTCTGAGGGCAGTGACTGCGTGGGGCCATTCTGGGAATATCCAGCAAATCCTTACGAGTGCTGCGTCCCAGAGAGCTTTGTCAGCCAGCCGGGGAGTTTGGGAAGGACAGGACACTGCTAGGAACGGCTTTGGGAGCAGAGGAATCGCTGTGGCATCCCCGAGGAGCCTGGGAGCCACCGTGCCAGCCCAGCGCCAGGAGCTTTCCATGGGGGCTCTGGCACGGCCCAGCCCGGCCTGGATGGGAATTCCCAGGGGAACAGCCCAGGTAAGGCAGCCCTGCTCCCCGTTCAGCCTGGCGAGGCAGGGCTGGGAGCTGCTCAGGGCCCGCGGGTGATGCTGCAGCAGGAGCTGAGCCCAGCCCGCGGAGCTGCCCCGGCCCCGGGGCCCAGCCCAGCTCCCAGTGAATCATCCCGGCCACGGAGGCCGTGCCCGCCTCTGGAAGGGCAGAGCTGCCTCTCCCTGCGGTGTTTGGGAGCAGCTCCTGAGGAGCCAGGGCTCTCCAGTCTGTGTCAAGTCACAGAACCGTGGGATTCCCAATGGTTTGGGTGGAAAGGGGCATTAAAGCTCATCCCATCCAATCCGTGCCACGGCAGGGACACCTCTCGCTGTCCCAGGCTGCTCCAAGGCCTGGCCAGCCTGGCCTGGAACATTTCCAGGGTGGGCAGTCACAGCCTGGGCTGGGGAAGGGGTCCCTGGGTGTGCTGGAAGGCCTTTGGGTTTCCCTTCCAACCCAAACCGTTCTGGGGTTCTGGGATTCCAGGGGGAGCCCTGCTCCTCGCCAGAGCCAGACTGGCTCCTCTGAGGGCTCTGGGCTCGCTGCAGCTGCTGGGCTCTTTGGGGCCTCCCTTTAGGTGCCATCACCCTCGTGCTGTGGCACCATCAGCCCCTCCAACAGCTCTGTCTCCTCAGTTCCAGCTCATTGAGGAGGTTTGGAACCCAACCTGCATGGCCCCCAAAGCCGAGGGAAAGGATAAAACACCAAATGATGCCTCTGGAGCACGAGAAATTCCTGCTTGGATGATGAACGTTCCTATTTCTTGCTTTGAGAGAGCAATGAACGCTGCCCGAGCCAGCATTTATCAGGGGGGCCTGCAAAGGGGCACCAGATAAATCCCAAAATAAATGGGATTACAGCCCTGCTGTTCCACCTTCGGATGCTCCCTCGCCTCGTCCTTCTGGGCGGGCTCAGAGTGACCGTGAGGAGCCTCCCGGGTCCCTTTCAGCTCCCTCATTAGGGACATCCCAGGCTTGGAAAATCCTTCCCGGACGATGCTCTGGAGGAATCCGCTCTGGACATCAGAGAGGCCTCGTTCCCGCGCTGTTATTTCATTAAACCATTAAAAGGCACTTCTTTAATAGCTCCAGAAATACCTTATTTCTTTTTTTTTTTTTTTTTTTTTTTCTCATGTGGCCGGGGCTGCTCCTGCCTGGAACCGGCACAAATGCTCCCGCAGGTTCAAAGCTGTCTGGCTCCTGGGGATCGGGGATAATTGGGACGAGCGCGTTCAAAGGCGAGCGGGGCTGGCACGGCCCGGCCTGGCACGGCCCGGGATCGCTGCTGGCCCAGAGCCGGGCCCGGAGCCCGCAGCGTGCCCGGACACGCCCTGGGGCTGCGGGAGATGGGAGCCCCAGCTCGATGCAGAAGATTTGAATTTTGCCCTGGCTTTGGGAAGGCAGAGAGCCCCCGGGCAGAGAGCGGCTCCCTCAGAGGTTCCAGCAAGCAGGACCCGCGTGTGTCTGGGACGGGAAGCGCTGCGGCTGGGGCCATGTGCGAGGTGTAATTGAAGCTCCAGCTCCGGGCCCAAATGTTCTCCAAGCGCGGAGGTTTTGGCAGCGAGGGTTTGGTTTGGTCCCAGCCTTCATGGCAAATTGAATAATCACAGGAGGGGGAGGAACGGGGAGAGAGCAAGAGAAAAAAAGAAAAAAAAAAACCAAAACCCAACAACGCTCGACAGTTCTTCCAAAAGCGGAAAGAACCAAAACACATTTTGGCTTCCTCAGCCCTGAGCCGGAGTTATTTCCCTCTAGATCTGGAGCAGCTTTCCCAACAACCCCTTTTCAATTTAGCTTTTTATTAAAATCAAGCCGTGCCCTGGAAGATCCGTGCAGAGCTGCCTCCTCCTGCCAGGGCCGTGCCCGGCTCTGCAGCTCCTGCTCTGCTGCTGGCACCTGGACTGGCACCCCCTGCCCCTGCGAGAGCCCTGGGCACGTCCCCCGATCACCCACCCCCGTGCTGACTTTCTCTATCTGTTAATTATTCCCATGTTTGGGGTTTGCTGCCTGTTTTTCCCCTGTTTTCCCCCACAATTAGCTGAGAATCAGGGATCAGGGATGGAGCTCAGTGCCGCAGCCCAAACCTCTCTGCTGCCATCACCCTGGGACACTGCGAGGTGTCCCTGCCACGCCAGGGGTGGCACTGGGTGACATTCAGGTCCCTTCCCACCCCCACCATCCCAGGATTCCGGCCCTCCCAAATATCAGCATCACCCCAAATATCAGCATCATCCCAAATATCAGCATCACCCCAAACATCAGCATCACCCCAAATATCAGCATCACCCCAAATATCAGCATCACCCCAAATATCAGCATCACCTCAAACATCAGCATCACCCCAAACATCAGCATCACCCCAAATATCAGCATCACCCCAAACATCAGCATCACCCCAAATATCAGCATCACCCCAAATTCCGGCCCTCGCCTGCAGCCGGGCACACCCCATTTCCAGTCCCCACCTGCACGGCCGCACCTGGGGCTCTGCAGGGAGGATTTTGGGGTGCAGGGGGGTCCCACCAGAGCCCCCTCCACCCCTGGTTAGGCAGCAGCACCCCCGGGATGAGGCGGGAGGTCGCTGTTAATCAGCTACAAACCATTAAGCCATTGGCCCCAGCGCTTGGCTGCTGCTCCGGCGAGGAATTAGGCCTCCATAAAATCAAGCAGCATGAATCTCCGAGATTTACACGCTGCTTTCTTAACAGTTTTCAGTATATTTCAGTAGTTAATAAAACTAAATGCTGCTTTGTGTAAAAGGTAATAGATTACGATCGGGGGGGCTTTACTGGCACTCAGTGTGCTCAGCCAACACCTCATACGTTCACCTCGGAACCCACGGAAAGCACTCCGTGCAGATTAAAAGCAGATTTATCACAGATGTGCCTCAACATTATGCTTGGCTTGAACCATTAGACTCCTGGAGTTTAAAGGTTAGGCTTTAATGACTTCAAGGAAGTCGGGTGCTTTTTAAAGCCTTAAATAAGCAGCTCGGAAGGTGCTGGCATTCCCAAACAGGGCAGACTGGTTACGGGCTGCTCCGAGGATGCACAATTCCCACTCCGAGCCTTTGAAGCAGGCCCGGCTCAGGAGCTGAGCCCTCATGCAAATCCACCAGGAATTATTCACCAGATGAAAGGGCTGCCCTGAAAACTTTGGTGGCGGAGCAGCTTCACATCCCCATGGATGGGATGGGATGGGGTGGGATGGGATGGGATGGGATGGGATGGGATGGGATGGGATGGGATGGGAGACATGGGTTGTGCTGGAACGGGACATTAAATCTTGTCCTGTTCCATGGAAAAGGACAGCTCCCACTGTCCCAGGCTGCTCCAGCCTGGCCTGGGCCACTGCCAGGGATCCAGGGGCAGCCCCAGCTGCTCTGGGCACCTGCGCCAGGGCCTCATCCCCTCCCAGGCAGGAATTCCTGCCCAAAATCCCATCCAGCCCTGCCCTCGGGATGAGGGGACACCTGGACGGATGGACACCTGGATGAGGGGACATCTGGGTGAGCAGGCACCTGTATGAGGAGACACTTGGATGAGGACACACCTGGATGAGGAGACACCTGGACAAGGGAACACCTGGATGAGGGGACAGCTGGATGAGGGGACACCTGAATGAAGAGACACTTCGATGAAGGCATCCCTGGCTGAGGGACACCTGGATGAAGGCACACCTGGATGAGGGAACACCTGGATGAGTGGACATCTGGATGAAAAGACACCTGGATGAGCAGACACCTGGATGAAGGGCACCCCTGGATGAGCAGACACCTGGATGAGCTGCCAAGGCGCTGCATGCATTTTCCATCGGCTCCCGAAGGATTTTGCCCCGATGCTCCGGGCCCTCTCCGCACTCCCCTGTGCGGATTTTGGGTTCCCCCGCCCCTGTCCCGCCCCTCCCGGTGCCTGCGGCCGGAGCATCCCGGAGCTGCCGGCGGAGGATTCCGGCAGAGCAGCCGCGCGTGTTTGATGTGGTTTAAATTAACCTCGATCGCTGTCTAATATTTTAAAAAGACACTTTTTCTAACATGCGGGAATAATGTAGGAGAACTAATGTTCCCTCCTGAAACGCCTTTCAGGATGGTGATAAAAGCGCGCTTTAATCTGCTGTGAGAAGGCTCCGGGAGGGAGAGACGGCACCCGGACAGGTGGAATCGTGGAATAAATACACTCATTAATGAGGAGGAGGAATTTGCATCTCCCGACTTTTCCACAACACCTGCTCCGTTGTTTTTTGTTGTTGGGTTGTGTTTTTTCCCCTCCGAGCAGATTTATTTTGTTTCCTGAGGGTCAGGAGAACGCGGGATTCGGGATTGCGGCCGTCATTAAGCGCCGATTCCAAAGGCTGTGAAATGTCAGGGGAGCAGCGCCTGGGAACCGAGGGCTCCATTAAGTTTTTCCCTGTGAAATTAAGCACCTCTATTGCCTGAAATGAGACTTACAGCCTAATGACGGCCCCATGCAAATCCTCAGCAGAGTTCCCGAGCCGAGGGCAGGGAGGGAGGAGCTGCGGGAACGGGAGCGCTCCCAGCCCGGCCCCACATCACGGGGAAGAACCCGGAGCTGTGGGAACAGAGGGATGTGGGGCGCCAGGTGTGGGGCAGGAGGGAGCTCTGCCTGTCCCCGGCCCTCCCACAGCAGCAGGGATCCCGGGGCAGGGGATAAATGCTGGTTCTGGGGGCTCATCCCAGCTTCCCACTGAGGTTTCTCCCACTGGGATGGTTCCCAAATTCCCCCAGGGGTGGTGGGTGCTGTGGGCATTGCCAGAGAGCTGTGGCCACGGCGGTGTCACCCCCAAACGTCAGCGTCACCCCCAAATATCAGCGTCATTCCCAAATACCAGCATCAATCCCAAATATCAGCATCATCTCCAAATATCAGCATTACCACCAAATATCAGCGTCATTCCCAAACACCAGCATCTTCCCAAATATCAGTGTCATTCCCAAATATCAGCATCATCCTGAAATATCAGCATCAATCCCAAATATCAGCATCATCTCCAAATATCAGCATCACCACCAAATATCAGCATCAATCCCAAATAGCAGCATCACCCCAAATATCAGCATCAATCCCAAATATCAGCATCAATCCCAAATATCAGCATCACCCCAAACATCAGCGTCACCCCCAAATATCAGCATCAATCCCAAATATCAGCATCAATCCCAAATATCAGCATCATCCTGAAATATCAGCGTCAATCCCAAATATCAGCATCAATCCCAAATATCAGCATCATCCCCAAATATCAGCATCAATCCCAAATATCAGCATCACCCCAAATATCAGCATCAATCCCAAATATCAGCATCACCCCAAATATCAGCATCACCCCAAATATCAGTGTCATTCCCAAATATCAGCATCAATCCCAAATATCAGCATCACCCCAAATATCAGCATCATCACCAAATATCAGCATCACCCCAAAAATCAGCATCATCCCCAAATATCAGAATAATTCCCAAACATCTGCATCACCCCCAACATCTGTATCACCCCCAAATATCAGCATCACCCCCAATATTAGCATCACCCCCAAATATCAGTATCATCCCAAACATCTTCATCATTCCCCAATTTCAGCATAATCCCCAAACATCAGCATCATTCCAAGCATCTGTATCACCCCCAAATATCAGCATCATTCCCAAATATCATCATCACCCCCAAACACCACCATCATCTCTAAATACCAGCATCATCTCTAAACATCAGTGTCATCCCCAAATATCATCCCTCCCAAGCACTGTCATCATCCCAAAATATCTGCATCATCCTCCAAATCCACCAACACCCTGAAATACCAGCACCATCCCTAAATACCAGCGAGACCCCAAACAGCAGCACCACCCCAAACAGCAGCATCACCTCAAACACTGACATCATTCCCAAATATCAGCATCACCCCCAAATGCTGACATCATTCCCAAATATCAGCATCACCTCAAACACTGACATCATTCCCAAATATCAGCACCACCCCCAGCACCAGCACCATCCCCAAACAGCAGCATCACCCCCAGACACCCTGGGCAGAGGTGGAGGGGGCCAGGGGTGGGATGGGGGCACATGGAGAGGTGCCAGGTCCTGAACAGGATCCCAGGTGGAGACTCCATGTCCTGGACAGGGATCCCAGGCTCTGGACAGGGATTCCAGGCTCTGAATAGGGTTCTGTGTCAGAGATCCCAGGCTCTGGACAGGGATTCCAGGTCCTGGACAGGGGTCTCAGATCTTGAATTGGGGTCCCTGTCAGGGGTCCCAGGTCCCAGGCAGGAGCCCCTGTCTCACTTTGGGGTCCCAGGGGCTTTCCCCATGCCCAGGACCCCACAGACCCCGTGTGGGGCAAAGCCCAGCAGGGCCAGCTGGGGGTCCTCAGTGTTCCCTCAATGTTTCCCCAATGTTCCCTCAATGTTCCCTCAATGTTCCCTCAATGTCTCCCCAATATTTCCTCAATGTTCCCTCAATGTTTCCTCAATGTTTCCCCAATGTTCCCTTAATGTTCCCTCAATGTCTCCCCAATATTTCCTCAATGTTCCCTAAACGTTCCCTTAATGTTCCCTCAATCTTCCCTCAATGTTTCCTCAATGTTCCCTCAATGTTCCCTCAGTGTTCCCTCAATGTTCCCTCAATGTTTCCTTAATGATTCCTTAAAGTTCCCTCAATGTCTCCCCAATGTTTCCTCAATGTTCCCTCAATGTTTCCCCAATGTTCCCTCAATGTTCCCTCAATGTTTCCCCAATGTTCCCTCAATGTTTCCCCAATGTTCCCTCAATGTTCCCTCAATGTTCCCTCAATGTTTCCCCAATGTTCCCTCAATGTTCCCTCAATGTTTCCCCAATGTTCCCTCAATGTTCCCTCAATGTTCCCTCAATGTTTCCTCAATGTTTCCTCAATGTTCCCTCAATGTTCCCTCAGTGTTCCCTCAATGTTTCCTCAATGTTTCCTTAAAGTTTCCTCAATGCTTCCTCAATGTTTCCTTAATGTTCCCTCAATGTTCCCTCAATGTTTCCCCAATATTTCCCCTCAATATTTCTTCAACATTTCCTCAATATTTCCCCAATGCTTCCTCAATGTTTCCTCAGTGTTTCCCCAATGTTTCCTCTGTGTTTCCTCAACGTTTCCTCAATGTTCCCTCAATGTTCCCTCAATGTTCCCTCAATATTTCCTCCATGTTTCCCCAGTGTTTCCTCAATGTTTCCCCAATGTCTCCCCAATGTCTCGCCAGTGTTTCCCCAGCGTTTCCCCAGACCCAGGAGGAGAAGGGAGCAATAACCGCGGGGAGTTTTCCCCGGGCAGCGCTGGCAGAGCGGGCAGGGCACAGCGGGAGGGGAAGCGCCGCTGCTCTGCCCGTGCCCGCCCAGCCAGGCTCGGCTTTCATGGGCTCGGTACCTGCAAGGCGCAGCTGACAACAAAGATGTTCCGCTAAACCTAACACGAGCGGGAAACAGCTCCGGCGCGCAGCGAGTAATTAGAATCTAATTAATTTGCATTTCACAGGAGAGGCAGGGATGTCGGAGGGAGAGGAAAATTCCCCTCCTCGCCGAGATTAAAGGGCTGGCGGAGGGGAGCAGGGGCGCCTCGGGGCACTCCCCCCGAGCAGCATTAAACGGGAGCAGGTGGGAAGATGACAGGTCTGGGAGCTGCGGCCAGCGAAGGTGTCTGCGGGTCAGCAGAGCCGCGCTGCAAATACACAAACAGCGGCTTTTCCTGGGGACCGCATCCCCTTCCTCCCGCCGCCCAGCAGCCGAGGGGGAAATAGAAAAACACAAAAGGTGACCATGAGGGGTCGGCAGCCCCCGGCCCGGGCAGCTCCTTCCATAAATGAGCCCTTGCAGAGTCTCAGTCCCGGAGTTCCCCAGCGCGGCTGCTCCCGAGGCATCCCGGGGCTGCACCGAGGGAAGATTTGCAGCTCCTTTCCACGGTGATGACACCAGGCAGGAGATTCCGCTGTCAGAGCCGCTGGCGCAGCCTCGGGAGCCCTGGGGAAGGAAAACAACCCTCAAACCCCGGAGAGCTCCGTGATTGTCATCACTGTGGTGTCTCTGCTCCATCCCTGTTCTGTCTTTGCTCCATCCCTGCTCCATCCCTGCCCCATTCCTTCTCCATCCCTGCTCCATCCTTACTCCATCCCTGTTCTGTCTTTGCTCCATCCCTGCCCCATCCCCAATCCATCCTTACTCCATCCTTACTCCATCCTTACTCCATCCCTGTTCTGTCTTTGCTCCCTCCCTGCCCCATCCCTGCTCCATCCTTACCCCATCCCTGCTCCATCCCTGCCCCATCCCTGCCCCATCCTTACTCCATCCCTGCCCCATCCCTGGGGACCAACATCTGGCACATCTGGCACATCTGCACGGGGAGGGGCAGCCACACGCGGGGGGAGCCGGGGCTGGATGCAAACCCAACCCAAATGGAGCCAAGGGCGGATGGAAACCAATGCAAATGGGGAGCCTGGGGCAGGCAGAGGGCTGCAGGGGGGCCTGGGGGACACCAGGGGGACACTGGGGGACACCAGGGGGACACAGAGGGACGCAGGGATCTCCAAGCCTAGCTGGGGTTTCCCTCCCCAAGAACAACCCCCAGGGCCCCTCCTGCCCCATCCCAGCCCCCAGAGCCCTCCCCATCCCTGTTTTCCTGCCCCTTTCTCGCCCTCCAATCGCGGCGTGTTCGTGGCCCCAAATCAGCTCTGCAAACACGCCGAGGGGGGATTTAGTTCTCTTGAAAGCAAAACAACTAAACAGCACATCAGAGGGAAGGCATTTAGCTCAGCCGGCTCCTTGCCTTTGTTGGGAATCAAAGCGATGAAGCTTTGAGCGGGTTTGTGCCAGGCATCCCCACCAAACGTGCGGCAAAGGCGGCTCCGGCTCCATCCCCTGGGATTTGGGGTGCTGGGGACAGGAGATAAGGCTCCTGCTGCTCCTGCGTGCCAGGGGGACCACAGCTGGCACAGCGAGGGATGGGAGGGATGCTGGGAGCAGGAACGTCCCCAGGGAGCGTCCCAGCAGCGTTTTGAAGGCTCCCTCCTGTCTTCTTCCTCAGGAAAACAAACCAAGCCCGGCCCAGCCTCCCCACACACTCTGCAGCCCCTCTGCCCCGTCCTGGTCCCCAGGCATGGAGCCAGCGGGTGCAGCTGGAATTGCAGCGGGATGGGGCTGTGAGGCCTGCAAAGGCTGGAGCTGAGGGCTCGTGTGGCTCCCAGGGACACTGAGGAGCTCCTGTCCCCATGGACGGTGTGACAGGGACACTGAGGAGCTCCTGTCCCCATGGGAGGTGTGACAGGGACACTGAGGGACTCCTGAACCCATGGGAGGTGTGACAGGGACACTGAGGAGCTCCTGTCCCCATGCACAGTGTGACAGGGACACTGAGGAGCTCCTGTCCCCATGCACGGTGTGACAGGGACACTGAGGAGCTCCTGTCCCCATGGGAGGTGTGACAGGGACACTGAGGAGCTCCTGTCCCCACACACGGTGTGACAGGGACACTGAGGAGCTCCTGTCCCCATGGACGGTGTGACAGGGACACTGAGGAGCTCCTGTCCCCATGGGAGGTGTGACAGGGACACTGAGGAGCTCCTGTCCCCATGGACGGTGTGACAGGGACACTGAGGAGCTCCTGTCCCCATGCACAGTGTGACAGGGACACTGAGGAGCTCCTGTCCCCATGGACAGTGTGACAGGGACACTGAGGAGCTCCTGTCCCCATGGGAGGTGTGACAGGGACACTGAGGAGCTCCTGTCCCCATGGGAGGTGTGACAGGGACACTGAGGAGCTCCTGTCCCCATGCACGGTGTGACAGGGACACTGAGGAGCTCCTGTCCCCATGCACAGTGTGACAGGGACACTGAGGAGCTCCTGTCCCCATGGGATGTGTGACAGGGACACTGAGGAGCTCCTGTCCCCATGCACAGTGTGACAGGGACACTGAGGAGCTCCTGTCCCCATGCACGGTGTGACAGGGACACTGAGGAGCTCCTGTCCCCATGGACGGTGTGACAGGGACACTGAGGAGCTCCTGTCCCCATGGACGGTGTGACAGGGACACTGAGGAGCTCCTGTCCCCATGCACGGTGTGACAGGGACACTGAGGGACTCCTGAACCCATGGACAGTGTGACAGGGACACTGAGGAGCTCCTGTCCCCATGCACGGTGTGACAGGGACACTGAGGAGCTCCTGTCCCCATGGATGGTGTGACAGGGACACTGAGGAGCTCCTGTCCCCATGGGAGGGGTGACAGGGACACTGAGGAGCTCCTGTCCCCATGCACGGTGTGACAGGGACACTGAGGAGCTCCTGTCCCCATGGGAGGTGTGACAGGGACACTGAGGAGCTCCTGTCCCCATGGACGGTGTGACAGGGACACTGAGGAGCTCCTGTCCCCATGGACGGTGTGACAGGGACACTGAGGAGCTCCTGTCCCCATGCACGGTGTGACAGGGACACTGAGGAGCTCCTGTCCCCATGGGAGGGGTGACAGGGACACTGAGGAGCTCCTGTCCCCATGGACAGTGTGACAGGGACACTGAGGAGCTCCTGTCCCCACACACGGTGTGACAGGGACACTGAGGAGCTCCTGTCCCCATGGGAGGTGTGACAGGGACACTGAGGAGCTCCTGTCCCCATGCACGGTGTGACAGGGACACTGAGGAGCTCCTGTCCCCATGGATGGTGTGACAGGGACACTGAGGAGCTCCTGTCCCCACACACGGTGTGACAGGGACACTGAGGAGCTCCTGTCCCCATGGGAGGTGTGACAGGGACACTGAGGAGCTCCTGTCCCCATGGGATGTGTGACAGGGACACTGAGGAGCTCCTGTCCCCACGCACAGTGTGACAGGGACACTGAGGAGCTCCTGTCCCCATGCACAGTGTGACAGGGACACTGAGGAGCTCCTGTCCCCATGGGAGGTGTGACAGGGACACTGAGGAGCTCCTGTCCCCATGCACAGTGTGACAGGGACACTGAGGAGCTCCTGTCCCCATGGGAGGTGTGACAGGGACACTGAGGAGCTCCTGTCCCCATGGACAGTGTGACAGGGACACTGAGGAGCTCCTGTCCCCATGCACGGTGTGACAGGGACACTGAGGAGCTCCTGTCCCCATGCACGGTGTGACAGGGACACTGAGGAGCTCCTGTCCCCATGGGATGTGTGACAGGGACACTGAGGAGCTCCTGAACCCATGGGAGGGGTGACAGGGACACTGAGGAGCTCCTGTCCCCATGGGAGGTGTGACAGGGACACTGAGGAGCTCCTGTCCCCATGGACAGTGTGACAGGGACACTGAGGAGCTCCTGTCCCCATGCACGGTGTGACAGGGACACTGAGGAGCTCCTGTCCCCATGGACGGTGTGACAGGGACACTGAGGAGCTCCTGTCCCCATGCACAGTGTGACAGGGACACTGAGGAGCTCCTGTCCCCATGGGATGTGTGACAGGGACACTGAGGAGCTCCTGTCCCCATGGGAGGTGTGACAGGGACACTGAGGAGCTCCTGTCCCCATGGGATGTGTGACAGGGACACTGAGGAGCTCCTGTCCCCATGCACAGTGTGACAGGGACACTGAGGAGCTCCTGTCCCCATGGACGGTGTGACAGGGACACTGAGGAGCTCCTGTCCCCATGGATGGTGTGACAGGGACACTGAGGAGCTCCTGTCCCCATGGACGGTGTGACAGGGACACTGAGGAGCTCCTGTCCCCATGCACAGTGTGACAGGGACACTGAGGAGCTCCTGTCCCCATGCACGGTGTGACAGGGACACTGAGGAGCTCCTGTCCCCATGCACAGTGTGACAGGGACACTGAGGAGCTCCTGTCCCCATGGGATGTGTGACAGGGACACTGAGGAGCTCCTGTCCCCATGGGATGTGTGACAGGGACACTGAGGAGCTCCTGTCCCCATGGGATGTGTGACAGGGACACTGAGGAGCTCCTGTCCCCATGGGAGGTGTGACAGGGACACTGAGGAGCTCCTGTCCCCATGCACGGTGTGACAGGGACACTGAGGAGCTCCTGTCCCCATGGGATGTGTGACAGGGACACTGAGGAGCTCCTGTCCCCATGCACGGTGTGACAGGGACACTGAGGAGCTCCTGTCCCCATGGACGGTGTGACAGGGACACTGAGGAGCTCCTGTCCCCATGGGATGTGTGACAGGGACACTGAGGAGCTCCTGTCCCCATGGACGGTGTGACAGGGACACTGAGGAGCTCCTGTCCCCATGGACGGTGTGACAGGGACACTGAGGAGCTCCTGTCCCCATGGGATGTGTGACAGGGACACTGAGGAGCTCCTGTCCCCATGGGAGGTGTGACAGGGACACTGAGGAGCTCCTGTCCCCATGGGATGTGTGACAGGGACACTGAGGAGCTCCTGTCCCCATGGACGGTGTGACAGGGACACTGAGGAGCTCCTGTCCCCATGCACGGTGTGACAGGGACACTGAGGAGCTCCTGTCCCCATGGGATGTGTGACAGGGACACTGAGGAGCTCCTGTCCCCATGGGAGGGGTGACAGGGACACTGAGGAGCTCCTGTCCCCACGCACAGTGTGACAGGGACACTGAGGAGCTCCTGTCCCCATGGGAGGTGTGACAGGGACACTGAGGAGCTCCTGTCCCCATGCACGGTGTGACAGGGACACTGAGGGGCTCCTGTCCCCATGGGAGGTGTGACAGGGACACTGAGGAGCTCCTGTCCCCACACACGGTGTGACAGGGACACTGAGGGACTCCTGAACCCATGGACAGTGTGACAGGGACACTGAGGAGCTCCTGTCCCCATGCACGGTGTGACAGGGACACTGAGGAGCTCCTGTCCCCATGGACAGTGTGACAGGGACACTGAGGAGCTCCTGTCCCCATGCACAGTGTGACAGGGACACTGAGGAGCTCCTGTCCCCACACACGGTGTGACAGGGACACTGAGGAGCTCCTGTCCCCATGGGATGTGTGACAGGGACACTGAGGAGCTCCTGTCCCCATGGGAGGTGTGACAGGGACACTGAGGAGCTCCTGTCCCCATGCACGGTGTGACAGGGACACTGAGGAGCTCCTGTCCCCATGGGAGGTGTGACAGGGACACTGAGGAGCTCCTGTCCCCATGCACGGTGTGACAGGGACACTGAGGAGCTCCTGTCCCCATGCACAGTGTGACAGGGACACTGAGGAGCTCCTGTCCCCATGGGAGGTGTGACAGGGACACTGAGGAGCTCCTGTCCCCATGCACGGTGTGACAGGGACACTGAGGAGCTCCTGTCCCCATGCACAGTGTGACAGGGACACTGAGGAGCTCCTGTCCCCATGGGAGGTGTGACAGGGACACTGAGGAGCTCCTGTCCCCATGGACGGTGTGACAGGGACACTGAGGAGCTCCTGTCCCCATGGACGGTGTGACAGGGACACTGAGGAGCTCCTGTCCCCATGCACAGTGTGACAGGGACACTGAGGAGCTCCTGTCCCCACACACGGTGTGACAGGGACACTGAGGAGCTCCTGTCCCCATGGGATGTGTGACAGGGACACTGAGGAGCTCCTGTCCCCATGGACGGTGTGACAGGGACACTGAGGAGCTCCTGTCCCCATGCACGGTGTGACAGGGACACTGAGGAGCTCCTGTCCCCATGGGAGGTGTGACAGGGACACTGAGGAGCTCCTGTCCCCATGCACAGTGTGACAGGGACACTGAGGAGCTCCTGTCCCCATGGGAGGTGTGACAGGGACACTGAGGAGCTCCTGTCCCCATGGACAGTGTGACAGGGACACTGAGGAGCTCCTGTCCCCATGGACGGTGTGACAGGGACACTCAGGAGCTCCTGTCCCCATGGGAGGGGTGACAGGGACACTGAGGAGCTCCTGTCCCCATGCACAGTGTGACAGGGACACTGAGGAGCTCCTGTCCCCATGGGATGTGTGACAGGGACACTGAGGGGCTCCTGTCCCCACACACGGTGTGACAGGGACACTGAGGAGCTCCTGTCCCCATGGGATGTGTGACAGGGACACTGAGGAGCTCCTGTCCCCATGCACGGTGTGACAGGGACACTGAGGAGCTCCTGTCCCCATGCACAGTGTGACAGGGACACTGAGGAGCTCCTGTCCCCATGGGAGGTGTGACAGGGACACTGAGGAGCTCCTGTCCCCATGGGAGGGGTGACAGGGACACTGAGGAGCTCCTGTCCCCATGGACGGTGTGACAGGGACACTGAGGAGCTCCTGTCCCCATGGGAGGTGTGACAGGGACACTGAGGAGCTCCTGTCCCCATGGGATGTGTGACAGGGACACTGAGGAGCTCCTGTCCCCATGGGAGGTGTGACAGGGACACTGAGGAGCTCCTGTCCCCATGGACGGTGTGACAGGGACACTGAGGAGCTCCTGTCCCCATGGGAGGTGTGACAGGGACACTGAGGAGCTCCTGTCCCCATGCACGGTGTGACAGGGACACTGAGGAGCTCCTGTCCCCATGGGATGTGTGACAGGGACACTGAGGAGCTCCTGTCCCCATGGGAGGTGTGACAGGGACACTGAGGAGCTCCTGTCCCCATGCACGGTGTGACAGGGACACTGAGGAGCTCCTGTCCCCATGGGAGGTGTGACAGGGACACTGAGGAGCTCCTGTCCCCATGGGATGTGTGACAGGGACACTGAGGAGCTCCTGTCCCCACACACGGTGTGACAGGGACACTGAGGAGCTCCTGTCCCCATGGGAGGTGTGACAGGGACACTGAGGAGCTCCTGTCCCCATGGGAGGTGTGACAGGGACACTGAGGAGCTCCTGTCCCCATGGGAGGTGTGACAGGGACACTGAGGAGCTCCTGTCCCCATGGACAGTGTGACAGGGACACTGAGGAGCTCCTGTCCCCATGGGAGGTGTGACAGGGACACTGAGGAGCTCCTGTCCCCATGGACGGTGTGACAGGGACACTGAGGAGCTCCTGTCCCCATGGGAGGTGTGACAGGGACACTGAGGAGCTCCTGTCCCCATGCACAGTGTGACAGGGACACTGAGGAGCTCCTGTCCCCATGGGAGGTGTGACAGGGACACTGAGGAGCTCCTGTCCCCATGGGAGGGGTGACAGGGACACTGAGGAGCTCCTGTCCCCATGGGAGGTGTGACAGGGACACTGAGGAGCTCCTGTCCCCATGGGAGGTGTGACAGGGACACTGAGGAGCTCCTGTCCCCATGGGAGGGGTGACAGGGACACTGAGGAGCTCCTGTCCCCATGGGAGGTGTGACAGGGACACTGAGGAGCTCCTGTCCCCATGGGAGGGGTGACAGGGACACTGAGGAGCTCCTGTCCCCACACAGAGTGTGACAGGGACACTGAGGAGCTCCTGTCCCCATGCACGGTGTGACAGGGACACTGAGGAGCTCCTGTCCCCATGCACGGTGTGACAGGGACACTGAGGAGCTCCTGCCCTGAGGTGTTCCCTGCCTTGGGGGCATCATGGGGACAATTCCACCTTGCCTCATCCCATCCCTGGGAAAAGGGGACGTGGGTCTCTTGGCAGTGCCACATTGTGAAACACATGGGGATGTGGCACTGGGGACATGGTTTGGGGGTGACCACGGCAGCGCAGGGCTCAGTGATGTTCACAGGGCTGTGCCAGCCCATGGATGGGCAGGGCACAGGGGTGGCTCTCTGTGCCATCCCATGGATCCAGGGCAGAGCTGTGGCTCTCTGTGCCATCCCGTGGATCCAGGCCTGATCACATGGATCCCATGGCAGTGCCCAAGTGTGGCTCTCTGTGCCATCCCATGGATCCAGGGCAGAGCTGTGGCTCTCTGTGCCATCCCATGGATCCAGGGCAGAGCTGTGGCTCTCTGTGCCATCCCATGGATCCAGGGCAGAGCTGTGGCTCTCTGTGCCATCCCATGGCATGGCAGAGCTGTGGCTCTCTGTGCCATCCCATGGATCCAGGGCACAGCTGTGGCTCTCTGTGCCATCCCTTGGATCCAGGGCAGAGCTGTGGCTCTCTGTGCCATCCCATGGATCCAGGGCACAGCTGTGGCTCTCTGTGCCATCCCATGGCATGGCACAGCTGTGGCTCTCTGTGCCATCCCATGGATCCAGGGCAGAGCTGTGGCTCTCTGTGCCATCCCATGGATCCAGGGCACAGCTGTGGCTCTCTGTGCCATCCCATGGCATGGCACAGATGTGGCTCTCTGTGCCATCCCATGGATCCAGGGCAGAGCTGTGGCTCTCTGTGCCATCCCGTGGATCCAGGGCAGAGCTGTGGCTCTCTGTGCCATCCCGTGGATCCAGGGCAGAGCTGTGGCTCTCTGTGCCATCCCGTGGATCCAGGGCAGAGCTGTGGCTCTCTGTGCCATCCCGTGGATCCAGGGCAGGGCTGTGGCTCTCTGTGCCATCCCATGGATGGGCAGGGCAGAGCTGTGGCTCTCTGTGCCATCCCACGGATCCAGGGCAGGGCTGTGGCTCTCTGTGCCTTCGCTGCTGTGCCCGTGGCTCCAGCCCAAGGGAGGTGACACGGGGACAGGGCCGAGCCGTGCCAAGGCCGCTGTGGCACATGCTGGGGACACGGCAGGCCCGGGCATCACCCCCAGGATGAGCAGCTCCCCGGAAAGCCGTCAGAGCCGGCAGCTGGCAAAGGCTCCGGAACAAGCCCGGTGCCAGTCCTGGCGCGGCTCCAGCGCCGTCCTTCAGGGCCATTTGCAAACAAACCAGGCAAGATGAAAGATTGATGCCCGGCTCTCCCGGCAGCGCATCCCGCCCCTCCCCGGGGATTCGTGGCTCGGATAATTCATCGTTCCCACCTCGCCTGTCGCCGCCGCGCTCCGGAGCGATGGCGGGTGAGAATTGCGGGAGGTTCCCGGCTCGCCGCTGCGGTTCGCCCGCAGATCTGTCACTTGACTAAAGACCCGAATTACACCGTTCGGGAGCTGCTCCGCCGCTCCAACCTGCGCCAGCTCCTGCCGGGACTGGGGATTCGCGGCGGTAATTATGGAAATGGGGATGTGCCGACGGAGAGCTGGCAGCGGGAGCGGCGCTGAAATGTCTATTTATAGTGCAGGGGGAGGAAAATAAACCTCGCCTTCTCCAGGCAAACAGATGGGCTCGGCGGCAGACGGGCTCGGGGAGAGGAGCGGCGAGGGGATGGGAGCAGGGCACATCCCGGGAGATGGGAACATCCCGGGGGATGGGAACATCCCGGGAACTGGGAACATCCCGGGAACCGGGCACATCCTGAGCCGGGCACATCCCGGGAACCGGGCACATCCCGGGAGATGGGAACATCCTGGGAACCGGGCACATCCTGAGCCGGGCACATCCCGGGAACTGGGCACATCCCGGGAACCGG
Source organism: Melospiza georgiana (assembly GCF_028018845.1). Lineage (NCBI taxonomy): Eukaryota > Metazoa > Chordata > Aves > Passeriformes > Passerellidae > Melospiza > Melospiza georgiana. The sequence continues at coordinate 19,902,002 of NC_080442.1, forward strand.
GCACATCCTGAGCCGGGCACATCCTGGGAGCTGAGGAACATTCCGGGAGCTGGGCATGTCCCGGGAGCTGGAGAACACCCCGGGACCTGCTCCCAGGGATGGCTGCGGGCAGGGTTGGGCACCCCAGGGCGTGCTGTGCCCTCAGTGCCACCCCTGCAGCCCCCGGCACGGGCCGGGCCTCGCCCCGAGCTCAGGTTGCCAACCTTGCTGTGCCCCTGCATGCGGGAAGGGAACCGGGATAGGGAGCTCCGGAGGGTGTTTGGGAGGCGTCCCCGAGATCCGGGGCACCTCTGCCAGGCACCCTGAGGGGGCTCAGCGGCCTGAGGGTGCCCTGGAGCTGCCAGGGAGGATATCGGGGTGTGCTGGAGGTCTGGGGTACCCCGGATCCCTGTCCTGGAGGTCTGGGATACCCCGGATCCATGTCCTGGAGGCCTGGGACACCCCGGATCCATGTCCTGGAGGCCTGGGACACCCCGGATCCATGTCCTGGAGGCCTGGGATACCCCGGATCCATGTCCTGGAGGCCTGGGATACCCCGGATCCATGTCCTGGAGGCCTGGGATACCCCGGATCCATGTCCTGGAGGTCTGGGATACCCCGGATCCATGTCCTGGAGGCCTGGGACACCCCGGATCCATGTCCTGGAGGCCTGGGATACCCTGGATCCATGTCCTGGAGGCCTGGGACACCCTGGATCCATGTCCTGGAGGTCTGGGATACCCTGGATCCATGTCCTGGAGGTCTGGGATACCCTGGATCCATGTCCTGGAGGTCTGGGGTACCCTGGATCCATGTCCTGGAGGTCTGGGATACCCTGGATCCATGGCAGCCCAAGGCAGGGTCCCCAGCCCTGGCATCGTCCCACGGCCCGAACCGCAGGCTGAGCACCCCCAGCTCCTCCTGGCACCGGGCAAAGGCTCCATCCCATGGGGAAAACCACAGCGGGGATCAGCAGAGCCCCCCAAACCCACCCCGGCACGGTGCCCCCGCTCTGGGGGGCTCCCAGCAGGATCCAGCCCGGGCCGTGGGGCCGTGCCGAGCTCCAGGCGGCTCCGGAGGGCTCGGAGCAAACACGTTCACACAAACAGCCCCAGCGGCGGCTCCGGCAAGGAGGGAATAAATCAGCGCTGCCTCCCCCCGAGCCTCCTCCCAGCCATCCATCCATCCTCCCGCCGGGATCACAGCCACTTTTATACTTTTATTTACCACTGAGCGAAAACAAAGGCCCCAGGGGAGCGTGAGGGATGGTGATGGTGGTGGCCACCCTGGCTGGGCCTGCTGGGAATCACCGGGAGCATCCACGGAATCGGGGAATGGCTGGGTTGGAAAGGAGCCCAAAGCCCATCCAGACCCAGCCCTGAGGTGGCACGGACGCCTCTCCCCATCCCAACCCCCTTGGACGCTCCCGGGATGCAGGAGCAGCCAATTCCATGGAAATCCTGCGCCAGGCCCTGAGGAATTCCTCCCCTGTTCCTCACCCCATCGATCCCCCCTTCCAGCCCGGCCCCTGTCAGGAGGGAAAATTGCCGAGCTCCGCTGCCAGCGAGGATTTGTGGCGTTCAATAAATATTATTAGAAAAGCGCAAGATAATAATTATGTCAATTAGAGGATGGGTAATTGGGCCTGCAGAAGAAAAGTGCTTTTCTCCCTAATTGCTGAGGCCATGTGCCTCTGATTGCATGTGTGGCTTCCAAAAATAAAAGGGCAGCCAGCGAGTGGAAAAAGCACTTTTGTTTTCCCAATGAGCTCCGTGGCAGTAATGGCAGGGATGGATTGGGGAGAGAGAAGAGATTCCCTGGGCTGGGAGGGATGGGGAGAAGGGACCCAAAACTGGGGGAGAGGGGACCCAAAAGAGAAGGGACTCAAAACTGGGGGAAGAAGTGATCCAGGACTGGGGGCAGAAGGGATCCAAAACTGAGGGGAAATGGGACCCAAAACTGGAGGAGAAAGGATCCAGAACTGGGGGAGGAGAGACCCAAAATTGGGTGGAAAAGGGCCCCAGGAATGGGGGGAGAAGGGACCCAAAACTGGGGGAGAAAGGATCCAGAACTGGGGGAGAAGGGATCCAGAACTGGATGGAGAAGGGATCCAGAACTGTGGGGAGAAGGGATCTGGAACTGGGGGAGAAGGGATTCAGAACTAGGGGAAAAGGGATCCAAAATTGGGGGGAGAAGGGCCCCAAGAATGGGGGAAGAAGGGACCCAAAAGTGGGGGAGAAAGGACCCAGAACTGGGGAAGAAGGGATCCAGAACTGTGGGGAGAAGGGATCCAAAACTGGGGGAAGAAGGGGCCTCAGGAATGGGGGAAGAAGGGACCCAAAACTGGGAAAGAGATCCAGAACTGGGGGAGAAGGGAACCAAAATTGGAGGAGAAAAGATCCAGGATTAGGGGGAGAAGGGACCCAAAACTGGGGGGAGAAGGGATCCAGAATTAGGGGAAAAGAGATCCAAAATTGGGGGAGAAGGCCTCAGGAATGGGGGGAGAAGGGACCCAAAACTGCGGGAGAAAAGATCCAGAACTGGGGGAGAAGGGATCTGGAACTGGGGGAGAAGGGATTCAGAACTAGGGGAAAAGGGATCCAAAATTGGGGGGAGAAGGGCCCCAAGAATGGGGGAAGAAGGGACCCAAAAGTGGGGGAGAGGGGACCCAGGACTGGGGGAAGAAGGGATTCAGAACTGAGGGAGAAAGGACCCAAAACTGGGGAAGAAGGGATTCAGAACTGGAGGGAGAAGGGATCCAGAACTGGATGGAGAAGGGATCCAGAACTGTGGGGAGAAGGGATCCAAAACTGGGGGGAGAAGGGGCCTCAGGAATGGGGGAAGAAGGGACCCAAAACTGGGAAAGAGATCCAGAACTGGGGGAGAAGGGAACCAAAATTGGAGGAGAAAAGATCCAGGATTAGGGGGAGAAGGGACCCAAAACTGGGGGGAGAAGGGATCCAGAATTAGGGGAAAAGAGATCCAAAATTGGGGGGAGAAGGGCCTCAGGAATGGGGGGAGAAGAGACCCAAAACTGGAGGAAGAAAGGGTCCAGAACTGGGGGAGAAAGGACCCAAAACTGGGGGGAGAAGGGCCCCAGGAATGGGGGCAGAAAGGGACCCAGAACCGGGGGAGAGGGGATCCCAGCACAATTCTGGGGTCCCAGGGCACGGGGAGCTCCGTGCCCTCTGCAGATCCCTGGGAGCAGACCCTCAGCAGACACTCCCATGGGGAAGGGGAGCCAGAATTCCATCTGAGTTAAACCCTCATGAGGCTCCAAGCGGAGCTCCAGCAGAGACTTCCCCACCCAGGCACCAAACCCGTTTTCCTCCCACTGCCAACCCCTTTCCCAGCAGCCAAATCAGCTCCCAAATATGCATTTATGGCTTTAGCATATTCCCATATTCTGGAAATGCACCGTGAGCCCCGAAGGTCTGCAGGGCAGGAGGGGGAAGGGCTGTAAGCAAAGCAGGCGCATTCATTTCAAACAGGAGCTAGAAGAAAATATATGTATATTAATTTTAATTTTCTTTTGGCTGCCTGGGGGCCGCTGGAACATATGCACAGACAAGTTATGCAGAATTCCTGCATGGCAATGGGCTGGCTGGCTCCTCCGGGTTTATCATCTCATCCAGGAAAATCTGCCGGGCTCTCCCCTCCCTGGAGGGCTGTCCTGCAGTGTCACCGCTCCCGGAGGTGGCAGCGGGAGGGAGCAGAGCCCTGCTGGCCCCTGGGTCAGGTGCTCCCCATGCCAGGCCCTTCCCTCCCGGTGCTCCCGGCTGGGAATTCCAGACACTCCTCCACTGGTGTCACATCCCTGGGAATGCTCCAGAGCAATGGACAGAGCTTGGAGCAGCCTGGGAATGGTCCCACACTCAGGGGAATGCCTGGGAATGGTCCCATATCCAGGGGAATGGTCCCACATCCAGGGGAATGGGTGGGAATGGTCCCACACTCAGGGGAATGGTTCCACATCCAGAGGAATGTTTGGGAATGGTCCCACATCCAGAGTAATGGGTGGGAATGGTCCTACACCCAGGGGAATGCCTGGGAATGGTCTCACATCCAGGGGAATGGGTGGGAATGGTCCCATATCCAGGGGAATGGTCCCAGACCCAGGGGAATGTTTGGGAACGGTCCCAGACCCAGAGGAATGCTGGGCCCAGCACACATGGGAACCCCACACCCAGAAATCCTGGCGTTTTCCACCAGCTCTGGTAAATCTCCACAAAAATCCCTCCCTGGAGAGATCCAGCCACAAGCACGGCAGGAAAGCAGGGATGAAGCAAAGCCCCAGCCGGTGCTGCAGCCTCCAAACCGGGGCTTTGAGCCTCTTCCAGGAGCCAAAGGTCTCTCCCAGCCTCCTGGATGCAGCTCGTGGGATGTGTGATCCCAACCGCTGCTTTTCCTTGCATAATCTGCATTATTTATGGTCATGAGCTCCTAATTGCGCCGGTGATCTGATAGGTGAGGGGGAGAGGGTGGGGCAGGGAGGCCCCGGCAGGGCACAGCTGTGCCCAGCTCCAGCTGCTGCTTTTGGGAATTCCTCCCAGGGGGAGATGAGACCCGGGGGGCTCCAGGGAACCGGGAACACCCCTGGGCTCTCCAAAATGAGAATTTCTGGGACAGACACTGCAGGGATGAACCAGATGCACAGCTCAGGTTGTGCCATCATCCCCTCCCTGGGCTGTTTCCGTGTGGGACTGAACAGGCATTGAGAGAACACAGCTTTGTAAATCTCCTTTCCATCCTGGCATTGCTGCTCCTGCCAGTGCAGCTCCAGCAGCGCTCCCTGCTACCAAACCAGGCCACAGGAAGGTGGATTTAGGTGGGATTTGGGGAAGAAATCCCTCCCTGTGAAGGAGGTGAGGCCCTGAGGCTGGCCCTGGACCCCTGGAGGCATCCAAGGCCAGGCTGGAGCCGCCTGGGACAGTGGGAGGTGTCCCTGCCGTGGCAGGAACCATTCCAGGATTCTCTGATTCTATTTTGAGCCAAACCTCCCATTTCCTGCTGGGAATGGGCTGGGGGAAGTGGGCAGGAAAAGCCCTGGGAGCATCTCCAGCAAGTGCCACCAGTCCAGAGCGGTGACAGCAGCTCAGGGGACACCAGGGCGGGGCTGGGCCTCGGGGAAGGGGCTGGGATGAGCCTTCAGGTCCCCTTGGTGGCCACAGCCCCCTCTCGGGCCAGGGTCACCGCTGCCCCCGGCACACAATGCCCCCATTGTGTGGAAATCTGATCCATCTCGCCCAGGGATAAAATTAGCAAATCAGCCCGATTCCCAGGGGCCTTGTTAAATCAATACAACACACGTCAGGCCGGCCCAGCACAATGCAGGGCTCAGATAAAACCAGAGCCAGTCCCCCTGGGTGGCTCGATATCAGCTCTGCGCTCGGAATTGGCAGGCGCTCGTGCATAATTTATCAATTACAAACAATTTAATTCATCACAATAACGAGCGGCAGGGCAGCTCTCCGGGCGCGGAGTGACACAGGGGTGGACTCAGAGGAGCACCCCTAAATTTGGGTTATTCCAGGGGCTGGGAAGGGCACGGGGCTCTCCTGGGACGGTCCCAGCCCTGCAGCTCCTCAGAGTGTTTGGGTGTTCCTGCTGTGGGTGAGGACACGGGTGGGCCACAGGGCTGGGAACGCCAAAAGAGACCCCAGGCTTTTCCAGCAGCCCCTGGAGCCCAGAGTTCCCAGCACTCCCAGCCCTATCGCCCGTGCCAGCCAGGGAAAAGCCAGGAGGTGAAGGGCAAGTTGCTTCAAAGAACAAAAGTGATAAAAATCAAAAGCCTCCCTGCCACTGAGAGGAGCCTTCAGAAGGCTGGGAAGCATTTCCTTCCTGCAGCCCTCCTTTGTTCCCCTGCCCATGCCCTGGGCCGGGGAACAATGGGAACGGCTCTGGGAGAGGGCAGGAGGAGCCACGTGTGAGGATGAGGCCTTCCTCCCTCTCCAACCCCTCACGGTGAGGATGACTCCCTTGGGAAGGCCTTCCTCCCTCTCCAACCCCACACGTGAGGATGACTCCCTTGGGAAGGCCTTCGTCCCTCTCCAACCCCCACATGTGAGGATGACTCCCTTGGGAAGGCCTTCGTCCCTCTCCAATTCCCACACGTGAGGATGACTCCCTTGGGAAGGCCTTCCTCCCTCTCCAACCCCTCACACTGAGGATGACTCCCTCGGGAAGGCCTTCCTCCCTCTCCAACCCCCACATGTGAGGATGACTCCCTCGGGAAGGCCTTCCTCCCTCTCCAACCCCTCACGGTGAGGATGACTCCCTCGGGAAGGCCTTCCTCCCTCTCCAACCCCTCACAGTGAGGATGACTCCCTCGGGAAGGCCTTCCTCCCTCTCCAATCCCCCTCACAGTGAGGATGACTCCCTCGGGAAGGCCTTCCTCCCTCTCCAATCCCTCTCCAACCCCTCACTGATCACCAGGATCTGCTCCTGCCTCTCGTGCCGCCTCCCTCCCGCAGATATTAAAGCCCAGGAGTTAAGTGGTGTGTAATTATGGCATTGTAGTGGCTAATTAGGATCCCACAATGAGATCAGGGCCGGCCGCAAGGAGCTGAGGGTTTGGAGCAGGATCAGCCCTGAGCCCAAGGAATTCCCCAGGGAAGCCAGGAGAGCTCCAGGGAGGGTTCAGGGAAAGGGAGAGGAGGAGGAACCCCAACCCCATTGCCTTCCTCCCAGCCCCAGTGCCCAGGGGTTGCTCCATGGAGCTTCTGGTGGGATCAGTGCCATGGAGATGGTGCAGAACACGTGGAATGTCCAGGCACAACCCGTGGAGTGTCCAGGCGTGGCCTGTGGAGTGTCCAGGCACAATCCAAGGAGTATCCAGGCAAAGTTATGGAGCATCCAGGAAAAGTTGGCCCACGGAACATCCAGGCATGGCCCACGGAGTGTCCAGACACAGTCCAAGGAATATCCAGGCACAGCCATGGAGTGTCCAGGCACAATCCAAGGAACGTCCAGGCACAGCCCATGGGACATCCAGGCAAAGGCATAGAGTGTCCAGGCAAAATTATGGAACACCCAGGAAAAGTTGGCCCATGGAATATCCAGGCATGGCCCATGGAGTGTCCAGGCACAATCCAAGGAATATCCAGGCACAATCCATGGAATGTCCGGGCCCAGCCCATGGAAAACCCCGGCACAGCTCCCAGAGTGTCCAGGCAAAGTCACAGATCCAGGCCCAGCCCCTGGAATGTCCAGGCACGATCCAAGGAACCTCCAGGCCCAATCCCTGCACTCTCCCAGCCCAGCACACACTCGGGGTGCAGCCCAGCCCTCTCCAGCCTTCCCATCCCGCCTCCATCCCCCTGTGTGCCATCCCTCTCCCTAATGGCTCTGTCCCTGCCCTGGCAGGAGCTGATTTATGGGGTAATTTGTTCCTCCCTTCCGCTGGCAGCCGTGTAATGGGATGATGGAAGCTGCAGCCGGGGACACCGGGCAGGAGGAGCTCAGCAAATGGGACCTGTCCAAACTGCCGGGCCCCCGATCCATCCAGGGCAATTTCTGGGCTTTGCTGGGAAAGGAAAGATAAAAATGGAAAAATGACAGCGATTTGCTGGGCCTGACTGCTGTGGGAAGCGGGGATGGAGGATGGAGGAGGAGGGAGCTGGGATGGTGCCCAGCCTGTGCCCAAATCCAGAGGGATTTTAGCCCGGGCTCTACCCAGACCTGTTCAGCCACTCCCTGATTCAGGGAACCCCAGGAACAGCCTGTGCTCCTGAGCTGGGGCTCGGCCACACTAATCCCGAGTTCCTGAGGGATTCTCATGGACGCTCCTGCTCTGCTGTGTGGCTGGGGGAGAGACGGAAAGGGATGGGAAGGAGATGGGAAAGGGATGGGAAGGAGTGTCACTATGGGGTCAGGGCATGGGGCATCTCCAGCTGCTTCCCAGGGCTCAGCCCCCTCCATCCCTGCAGAGCCAGCAGCGCTTACTGGGAGTTACTGGGGCCCCAGTACTGGGAGTTACTGGGAGTTACTGGGGCCCCAGTGCTGGGAGTTACTGGGAGTTGCTGGGGCCCCAGTACTGGGAGTTACTGGAAACCCCAGTGTGCTCCATCCCCAGTGGAATTCCTGTTTCTCCCGGGACTGACCCCGCCCCGGGAGCTGTGCGGGAGAACCGTGAATCACCGATCCGTGAGTCACCGCTCCGGGGGCAGAGCAGGAGCCCGTGAAGGGCCGGGAGCGGCCCCGCAGCCCCCGAGCCCCTTTTGCACCCCCCATTCTGCCCCAGCGTCCCTGCTGGGACACCCAGCGGAGCCAGACCGAGCGGGACGGGCCGATCCCGGCATTGCAGCAGCCTCGTCCCACTGGGGACGGCTCGGGAGGCTGGGCCGGGCCGGGCTGCGCCTCCCACACCGATCCCACGGGCGGGCTCCGGGGCCGGCGGGGATGTGCAGCCTTGTCCGGGATCACCGAGCCCGTCCCGCCAGCCCCGAGGGGTCTCCAGAGTTTGGGATTCTCGATAACGATCGGCCCCCGCCAGCCCCGGGGCTTTTCCAGAGTTTGGGATTCTCGATAAGGATCGGCCCCCCAGCAGCCCCGAGGGTTCTCCAGAGTTTGGGATTCTCGATAAGGATCGGCCCCCCAGCAGCCCCGGGGCTTTTCCAGAGTTTGGGATTCTCGATAAGGATCGGCCCCAGCAGCCCCGAGGGGTCTCCAGAGTTTGGGATTCTCGATAAGGATCGGCCCCAGCAGCCCCGAGGGTTCTCCAGAGTTTGGGATTCTCGATAAGGATCCACCCCCAGCAGCCCCGAGGGTTCTCCAGAGTTTGGGATTCTCGATAAGGATCGCCCCCCGCCAGCCCCGAGGGTTCTCCAGAGTTTGGGATTCTCGATAAGGATCCACCCCCAGCAGCCCCGGGGCTTTTCCAGAGTTTGGGATTCTCGATAAGGATCGCCCCCCAGCAGCCCCGGGGCTTTTCCAGAGTTTGGGATTCCGATAGGGATCGGACACAACCCCCATGAGGCACCGGGCGCTCCCTGCCCGTACCGGCCCCTGTGCCCCTCTCAGCTGCCGGGGCTGTCCCTGTCCCCAAACCCACCCGGGATAAGCCGGGATAAGCACAGGAGGCCGATCTCAGGGAACCCCAGCGTGGTACGGATTGGAAGGAACCTTAGAGAGCATCCCATGGACAGGGACAGCTCCCACTGTCCCAGGTGCTCTCAGCCCCAGTGCCCAGCGTGGCCTTGGGCATTCCAGGGATCCAGGGGCTGCTCTGGGCACCTGTGCCAGGGCCTGCCCGCCCTGCCAGCCGGGAATTCCTTCCCAACGCTCCCTGTGTCACTCCGAGGCCATTGCCCATGTCCTGTCCTTCCATCCCTTGTCCCCAGTCCCTCTCCTGGAGCCCCTTCGGGCCCTGCGAGGGCTCCGCGCTCTCCAAGCACCGCACAGGATGAGCTGGCACGCATGGAAAAAACCCCTAATGAAGGCAAGGCGCGTTAATGAGCAGCTGGAAACCTTCAACCCAAACCTGTTTTGGCTGCGGGTGCCGCCCCGACGTGCCAGACGAGCCGGGAGCTCCGGGGGAGGAGGAGGAGGAGGAGGCGGCGATGGTGGCGAAGGCTGCGGCTGCCGCCCTCGGGGCTGTGCGGAGATGAAACGGGGTTTGGAAATCCGCGTCTGCAGCCGGGGCTGGGGCTGGGGCTGGGGCAGGGGAGGGAGCACCCAGCGCCCTGACTCACCCTGCTCCCCAAAGGGCGCCCGAAACCCGCCCGCCGCCCCTCCCTGGCACGGCCTCACCCGCCCCAAACGCGGCCGGGGAGCAAAAGGGAAAGTTCAATCTGATTCCAGCGCTTTCTGCCTCTTTTTTTTTTTTATTTTTTTAATCTTTTTTTTCCCCCCTTTCCCTCCCGTTTAATTCCTTGTTATTACTTTTATTAGCCTCGCTCCTCTGGCTGCGGGGCCTCGCTCAGAGAGCGGAGTGTGGCGTGGGTGTTACTGGCTGCTGGCGCTCTCCCCGGCTTCAGAGAGAAATGCCAATTACTAATTTCATGGAGATAAGCCATCCCGAAGGAGGGGAGGTAGAAAAAAACAAGGAAGGGAAAAAAAAAAGAAGGGGGAAAAAAAAATTCCTCCCGGCTTTGAAACGCGAAAGGCGCCTTGTAGTGCACTAAAGCCTGCTTTAAAAAAAAAATAATAAAAAATTATTTCTTTCTCTCTGGCTCGTGGGGCACCAGAGTTGCTCAGTTCAGTTTGTGGAGGGATGGGAGCACCTGAGGGGCTCTGCTGGGAGGTGGGATTGGGACATCCATGGATCCATTTCCACACACACACGCGCTCCCACATCCTGCTGGGTGTGATTGATGCGAGCCCCGAGGCTCCCAAAGCCCGGATCCCACCGGGACCCAGCCTTCTCCTGCTCCCACAGCCCGCAACCACCGAGGGCAGGGGCTGCCGAGGGAAAATGACGGTGCCCGGAATGAATCTGGGTGTAGTTTGCATTTTTATTGCTCCAGCCCCAGATTCCAGCCTACAGAAAGGTTTCAAAAAGGATTAGATGCCATAAAACCTTTAATAATCCTCCCACATCTTAGGTTTAATTATTGTTTTTATGCATGCGGAGCCAACACGCCTGGAGCGAGCAATCAAGGCTCGTTCGCCGCTCCTCCTCCTCCTCCTGCTGCTGCTGCTGCTGCTGCTCCCGGCTCTGGCAGAGCCTCCCCGGGATCAGCCGGCACCCGGAGGTCTCCTCCTTCCCAAAAACACTCCTCCCCACAGCCCAGCCCTATAAAAACCCATCACAGCTGAGGGACCGCGCTCCACGGAGGGATTTGGGATCAGGGACCGGTGCTGGGGACACCCATGGATGTCCCCATGGGAGCTGCTGAAATCACCTCTGGCTGGCAATTCCGGGAAATCCTCGGCTCCAGGCCCGGCCCGCCTGTTTGGGAGGAAGATTTCAGCATCAATTTGGCGCCACTGGAATCGTTGCTGTTTCTTTGGAAGGAAGAAATAAAAGAAAAATCAGATAAATCAGACCTTAGAATGGTTTTGTTCTTCTCCCTGAACCCAGCAGGCACAGAGAGCCTTCATCCTGGGAAAACAGAATCGCAGGAGGTGGAGAACCCATCCAAACTGGAGTTTTGGGGAAGATTTTAAAAGCACGATTGTTCATGATAAATTATTCCAAGGCACCTGCTCTGCATCCTGAGCACCCTCACAGGGGTGGCATTGGTGTCACTTCCACGGGGGTGGCACTGGTGTCACACCTACGAGAGTGGCATTGGTGTCACACTACGGTGGTGGCCCTGGTGTCACACCTATAGAGGTGGCCCTGGTGTCACACCTACGAGAGTGGCATTGGTGTCACACTACGGTGGTGGCCCTGGTGTCACACCTATGGAGGTGGTCCTGGTGTCACACCTACGAGAGTGGCATTGGTGTCACAGCCACCGGGGTGGTCCTGGTGTCACACCTATGGAGGTGGCCCTGGTGTCACACCTACAAGGGTGGCACTGGTGTCACAGCTACAAGGGTGGCACTGGTGTCACACCTATGGAGGTGGTCCTGGTGTCACACCTACGAGAGTGGCATTGGTGTCACAGCCACCAGGGTGGTCCTGGTGTCACACCTATGGAGGTGGCCCTGGTGTCACACTACGGTGGTGGCCCTGGTGTCACACCTATGGAGGTGGCCCTGGTGTCACACCTACAAGGGTGGCACTGGTGTCACATCCACAGGGACACGACAATGGGAACGCTCGGGGCCATGAGGCCACGCTCCTGTGGGGACAGACACAGGGTGGGGATAAATAATTCCACTGGGCATTCCCTGGAGAGGATAAATAACTCAATTAGGCTCCCAGTGAACTGGTTTATTGTTGTTCATTATTATTATTAATTATTGTTATCGTCAGCGCCGCTCCCCTGTTGCCTGCAGCGCGGCTCCGTGGGGGAAGGAGCTCTCCCAGTTACTTCTGGGATGGGGGAACCAGCCAGTCCTCCCACTCCTGGGCCTGCTGGGATCCTCCAGCCATCCCAGTTCCTTTGGGGACGTTCCCCGTTGGACCAGGGCTGGGCTGGGATGGCCTGGTCAGGTCCCAGGTGGAGCAGGAGATGTCCCACCCTGGCAGGGCTGGGGGCACCTGGGCCAGTGCAAGGTGTCCCTGCCCAGGGATGGATCCCCTCCAACCCGAGCAATCCCAGCTCCAGATCCCAGCCCCAGGAGGGTTCGGGGTGCAGCAGAGCCACCCTGACCTTTCATGCCCTGCAACACCCAAAGTTTCAGCAATTCTGACTCACTGGTGAGGAAGACTGTTCCCAGAGGCGGGACAGGCCCCCAGAGCAGCAGCGCCACCAGGGCCACCAGAGCCACCTCCCTGCGGGGCTGGGTCCTGCGGAGGGTCTGCGGCCGGAGGCAGGGACAGAAGGAACAATGGCCATTTCTTCGGGGCCCATTGAAATCCCCGCCGGACAAAGGCGGCCTGTGCTGGCAGATGTTTTATTCATGGCCGGCCTGGGAGCACAAACAAGCCCGGCTTATTCTGCTGCCCTTTGTGCGCAGCCGGGCTGGGGGAGCCGTGCTGGCTCCGCTGCGGGGCTGCTGCCCCTCCCTGGGCTCGGGACAGGCCGGCATTTGGGATCCTTGCCCAGCTCCTCTGGTGGGTGGCACCGCTTCATCCATCGGGTCCCTCCATCAGGCTTCTGGGGACACGGGGACAGCAGGAAAAGGCACTGCAGAGCAGGCAGAGCCAGCCTTAATGCCCCGATCCATTCTAACTGGTCATTAAACACACCCTGATGTTCCTTTAATGCTCCGTTCCAGGGTGGGCAGGGGGGGATCCACCTCTGAGAGGGAAACCCAGCAGTGGGACAGGCAACAAATCTGCATTTCTAGCCTTGAAATCTGCATTTCCACCCCTGAAATCTGCATTTCCACCCCTGAGCTCCTGCTGTCCAGGGTCAGGACGGCCCTGCTGCCCTTGGCAAGGCCGGACCAACCAAGGGCTGGCAACACCCAGAGCTCCTGTCCAGGCACGACTCTGTTTTCCTGCTTGAACCCAGGCTTTGCAGAATTCCCAACTCGTCCTGGGTTATGAGACAAGCAGGAACCGGGTGAGGGTAAAACCGGGGAAAAATAATTCAAAAACCCCTGGGATGTGTATGGGAAGGACCGTGCCCCCCGCTGCAGGGCTCGGGCACCCCCAGTGCCACCCTGCCAGCCTGGCCCGGTGTCCCACGGCTCGGGCACCCGCCAGTGCCACCCTGCCAGCCTGGCCCGGTGTCCCAGGGCTCGGGCACCCCCCAGTGCCACCCTGCCAGCCTGGCCCGGTGTCCCAGGGCTCGGGCACCACCAGTGCCACCCTGCCAGCCTGGCCCGGTGTCCCAGGGCTCACACACAGCTCCGCAGGGGTTTGGGCCGCTTTGCTCCCTGCCCAGGCCGGCTCAGCCCCGCAGGACGCGCGGGAGGAAGGCGTGCAGAGAGCTCGGTGCCAGAAATACCAGAGCAATGAACAAACCCGGCTGCAGCTCTGGAGCGAAACCAGCGAGCGGGGCCGGCCGGGTTCCTCCCGCAATCCCCGGCGGGAGCCGAGCCGAGCCGAGCCGGGCTCGGGCCCAGCCAGCCCCGGGGCTGCTGCCAGCGCTGCAAACCTCGCTCTTGCCCAACGCCATTTGCAAGTCAAGTGAGCTTCTTTCTTCGCTTTGTCATCGGCTGGGAGCAGCGGGAATGTCGGCTCTGGAGCCGAGTGTGCCCAGCAGAATTATCCGGGAATGTCGGCTCTGGAGCCGAGTGTGCCCAGCAGAATTATCCGAGAATGTCGGCTCTGGAGCTGAGTGTGCCCAATCCGGGAATGTCGGCTCTGGAGCTGAGTGTGCCCAGCAGCATTATCCGCTCCATCTCCTCCCACCAGGGCAGGTGGCCCTGGCACACTCGGACTGTCCCCTGCCTCCCACCGGCTCCGGGGGCTCCTGGGAGGGGACAGCAGACTGTGCTGTCATCCGAAGGTGTTTCGAGGTCCTTGGGACAAAAGGGTCCAGCAGGGCTCCAGCTGCCCTGCTCCACAGGGATCAGAGGGAGCAGCCTGCCCAGGGAACCACAGGGTCCCAGAATCAGGGAAACACGGAATCACAGAATCAGGGAAACATGGAATCATAGAGTTTCAGAATCAGGGAAACGTAGAATCACAGAATCATGGAATCACAGAGTTCCAGAATCAGGGAAACACGGAATCATAGAATCATGGAATCACACAATCACACAGAGCATGGAAACGTGAAATCACACAGTCACAGAATCATGGAATCACAGAACCACAGAATCAGGGAAACATGGAATCACAGAATCACAGAATCAGGGAAACATGGAATCACAGAATCAGGAAAATATGGAATCACAGAATCACAGAATCATGGAAACATGGAATCACAGAAACACACCATCACAGAACCACAGAATAATGGAATCATAGAATCATGGAGTGGTTTGGGCTGGAAGGGCTCTGGAAAATCATCTCCTCCACCCCTGCCTTCCACGAGATCAGATTGGTCCGACCCGGACACATCCAGGGACGGGGCAGGCAGAGCTGCCCCAGGGAAGTTCAACACTCCCAGTATTTATTTGAAGGACATTCTCATGGAGAATATAAAGCCCCTGGTGACTCCAAACCAGAGAGAGGAACGGCCTTCCCAGGGCACTGCCAGGGTGACAGGGAAGGGACAAAGGAGCTGCCCCGGGGCAGTTTTGTGTTTGGAACAAAAACAGCTGGCGAAGAAGGAAGCTCAGAAGGGAGATGGAGCAGGCGCCAGGTGAGGGAGGCTCCATCCTGCCAGGAGCACCGGGAGTTCAGGCGGGCTGTGCCAGCCCCGGTGCCAGCCCCGGTGCCAGCCCCGGTGCCAGCCAGCGCTGCTCCTCCAGCACCGGGGCCTGCGTGCCAAGGCCGGCTGTGGCTGCGGCACGCCCGGCTCCTCTCCAGGCCGGCAGCCCCGCTCTGGAAGCGCAGCTCTGTGGAAATCGCCCTTGTTGGCCTTTTGATGTAGCCCGGGAGGAGCTGCGTGCTGAGCGTTGCTTCACTGCCGTTTGTGCAACCTCGCCGCTGCAAATCCTTCATTATTCACGATGCTATCTCGCCACTTGATATGCAGAATAGCTCAGAGGTACCGTTGACTACATTTTTCCAGGCCTTTGATGTGCCAGAGATAACTCGTTTCTGTTTCGCAGCCATTAAGTTCGGTGGAAATCATTACACCACGTTAAACGCGGCGCTTGTTCTTTAATCAGCGCCCTTCTGGTTCCAGGCTGGGTGTCGCAACCTGTCAGACGCGGAAAGGGATCCTGAGAGCCCGGGCGAGCGGCGCTGGAGGAAGCGAGAGCACCCAGGGGAGTTCCTGCGGGGCCGGGGGCGCAGGGCTGGGGCTGGGGGGTCCCTGTGGGGGCTGCGGGGCTGGGGGCGCTGCCCTGGCAGGGACCAATCGCCACACACAGACACGTGGGGGGTGGAAGCACACAGTCGTGGGAGCACAGAATAGGGGAAACATGGAATGACGGAATCACGGAATCATGGAATCACAGAATCACAGAGCCCTAGAATCAGGAAAACATGGAATCACAGAATCACATAATCATGGAATCGCAGAATCATGGAATCACAGAATCACAGAGCCCTAGAATCAGGAAAACATGGAATCATAGAATTACAGAACCACAGAATCATAGAATCATGGAATCACAGAGTCCCAGAATCAGGGAAACATGGAATCACGGAATCGCAGAATCATAGAATCACAGAATCACAGAGTCCCAGAATCAGGAAAACATGGAATCATAGAATTACAGAATCACAGAATCATGGAATCATAGAATCAGGGAAACGTGGAATCATAGAATTACAGAACCACAGAATCATGGAATCACAGAATCATAGAATCACAGAGTCCCAGAATCAGGGAAACATGGAATCACAGAATCATGGAATCAAAGAATCATGGAATCACAGAATCAGGGAAACATGGAATCACGGAGTCCCAGGATCGGGGAAACATGGAATCACAGAATCACATAATCATGGAAACATGGAATCACAGAATCACATAATCATGGAATCACAGAATCATGGAATCACACAATCACAGAGTCCCGGGATCAGGGAAACATGGAATCACAGAACAACAGAACCACAGAATCACGGAATCACAGAACCACAGAGTCACAGAGCCGCCCAGATCAGAGCCCACAACTCATCACTCATCCAATCCTGCCGGGATTCAGTTTGGAAAGGACCTTGGGGTTCATCTGGTTGCCATGAGCAGGGGCATTTGCCCAGAGCAGCTTTCCAGGGGTTGTGCCCACCCTGAGGGCATTGCAGCATGGCCAGGGTGTCCCACCAGGAGAGAGCAGAGCAGGGAGAGGCTCCCACAAAGCAGCAGCTCCAGGAGGGATCCTGCTCTGAAATTCACAAGGAATTTCTCCCTGGAAAGGGTGGCCAGGCACTGGGACAGCCTGTCCAGAGTCCCATTCC
>NC_080442.1:19923445-19970619 GCF_028018845.1 Melospiza georgiana
AGTGCATGCCCAGGGCTGGCACAGCACGGCAGCTCTGCAGCCCCAGGGAAGCTTTTCCACAGCACCAACCACAACCCCCCAGAGTCCTCAGCCAGAGCAGGGGGCACAAGGAGCCCGGGATGAAATCTCCTCCCTCGTGGCCCGGTGGGAGCAGGGCCCGGGGCTGGCTGGGCGGGCTGGGCCGTTTCCCTGCGCTGGGCATGAGGGATGAGGGTGGTAAAGGGTTTATTGCAGCAGCAGGCACGGAGGCTCAGCCAGGCAGCGAGGCACAGCTCGGGCAGCCCCATTCCCATTCCAGGCACGCGCCCCCAAAATTGCAAATGGAGATTTGTTACATTTCATTTGCTCCCATCCCCGGGAAGCCGTTTGTGATGAGTTCACGTCTCCCAGGAGGCCCCGTTCCAATCACAGGCAGGGGAGAGCAGGGAGGGAAGGAGGGAAGGAGGGAAGGAAACCCTTCCATGGAGGCTGCTGAGAGCTGGGAGCTGCAGGGTTAAAACAGCGGCGCAGGGCTGGGGACACTGCCCCAGGATGGGGACACTGCCCCAGGATGGGGACACTGCACCAGGGCTGGGGACACTGATCTAGGCTGGGGACACTGCCCCAGGATGGGGACACTGCCCCAGGATGGGGACCCTGCACCAGGGCTGGGGACACTGCCCCAGGATGGGGACACTGCCCCAGGATGGGAACACTGCCCCAGGATGGGGACACTGATCCAGGCTGGGGACACTGCCCCAGGGCTGGGACACTGCACCAGGGCTGGGGACACTGATCCAGGCTGGGGACACTGCCCCAGGATGGGGACACTGATCCAGGATGGGGGCGCTGCACCAGGGCTGGGACACTGATCCAGGCTGGGGACACTGATCCAGGATGGGGACACTGCACCAGGATGGGGACACTGCACCAGGGCTGGGACACTGCACCAGGGCTGGGGACACTGCCCCAGGATGGGGACACTGCCCCAGGATGGGGACACTGATCCAGGATGGGGACACTGCCCCAGGCTGGGGACACTGCCCCAGGATGGGGACACTGATCCAGGATGGGGACACTGCCCCAGGCTGGGGACACTGCACCAGGGCTGGGGACACTGCCCCAGGGCTGGGGACACTGCACCAGGGCTGGGGACACTGCACCAGGATGGGGACACTGATCCAGGATGGGGACACTGCACCAGGGCTGGGACACTGATCCAGGCTGGTGACACTGGGACATTGGCCCAGGCTGGGAAATGCTCATCAGGGACTGATCCCAGGCTGGGGGATGCTCAGGTACCACTCCCAGCACGCTGGATGCTCCCAGGCTCCTGAGGGATGCTCAGGGGCTGCTCCTGGGTTTGGGGGTGCTCAGGTGCCTTCCCCAGCCCCAGGGATTCTCCCCCAGTCCAAAGGATGCTCCCCCAGCCCCAGGGATGCTGGAAATGCCTTCCCCAGCCCCAGGGATGCTCCCCCAGCCCCAGGGATTTCCCCACTGCTGTCTCCCCAGCTGAGGCTGCCCCCAGATGGATCCCCCACCCTGAGCTCCCATCTTTCCTCCTCCTCCACGAGCAGCTCCTGGAGCTGGGCAAACAAAGCAGGATTTTGGTGAGCTCAGGGAGCAGGGGCTGAGCATCTGCCTCAAGCTAAAGCATTTTCACCTCACACCCCCGGAAACCGAAAGCAGAGGGGGCTGGCGCTGGGCTGTTTTGTTTTTCTTTGGTTCCCCATTTTTCAAAGGGCTCAATCTTGTTTTCGGCTCGCAGCGTTTTGGTGGCTGAGGGCTGTTATTGATGAGGGCACGTTGTGGAGGAGCAGGAAGCCGCCTGCCATCCTGCCTGCCTGCTGCTAAATTGAAATCTCCTAATCTCCCCAATCCTTTTAAGCACTGGCAAATGAAAAGGCAGCGCGGTGCAGAGAATCAGCTCGGGGGAAGCGGGGCAGGCTCCGCAGAGCCGGGCTGGGAGCGCCTGCTCTGAGATCTGCGGCCAGGGCAGGGAGCAGGACGGGCTCAGGGACAGCCTGGAATGACCCAGGCCCTGCTGGCACCTCGGGGAGCACAGCCAGAGCCAGCCCAGGGTGTGGCATGGACAATGGACATTCCCAGCCCCAGAGTGTGGCATGGACAATGGACATTCCCAGATCCAGAGTGTGGGATGGACATTCCCAGATCCAGGGTTTGGGATGGACATTCCCAGCCCCAGGGTGTGGCATGGACAATGGACATTCCCAGCCCCAGAGTTTGGGATGGACAATGGACATTCCCAGCCCAGAGTGTGGGATGGACATTCCCAGATCCAGGGTTTGGGATGGACATTCCCAGCCCCAGAGTGTGGGATGGACATTCCCAGCCCCAGGGTTTGGGTTGGACAATGGACATTCCCAGCCCCAGGGTTTGGGATGGACAATAGACATTCCCAGATCCAGCCCTTTGGATGGACATTCCCATCCCCAGAGTGTGGGATGGACAATGGACATTCCCAGCTCCAGAGTTTGGGATGGACATTCCCAGCTCCAGGGTTTGGGATGGACATTCCCAGCCCCAGAATCCCAACCCCTTCCATGATTCAGTGGCTCCAGGGTTCCTGGTATCCCATCCAGATTTAATTCCTGGCTGTTGGGCAGCATCTCCCCTTCCCTTCCTGCACATTCTTCCTTCCTACCCCCAAATCCCCACCCACAGCCCCAGGCAGGTCCCCAAGGAGGGATCCACGTGCTGGGACCAGCCCGGGGCTGTGGGGACACCGGGGTGGGGAGGGGACATCCCTGTCCTGTTTGTGCTTTTGGGAACTCTCCTGGAGAGGAGATGCAGCAGCAGCAGCCAGGAACAGCAATTGCTGCCATCAGCCCTCATGAATAAGTGGCACCATCTGATCTGGTTATTTATATCCTTCCTGCTGGGAAATTAATGAATGTTTCATTTGCAGCACAGGCAGCCCCTCAGAGCTTCTCCCCGCCCTGGAGGTGGCCATGTCACAATGTCACCAGCGCCCCGAGGGGCTTTCCTGGGAGCAGCCCTGGAAAATGAGGCTCAGTCCCCACTGCCGGCGCCTTCCCCTCTCCATGCCCTCACCACCCCTGCTGCAGCTGTGACCTGGGGCTGCTCCTGCAGTGCCAAGGCACACTTTGACCCTTTCTCCTGGATTCTGAGCAATGTTCAGTGGGACAATCCCACTCCTGTTGCTGGGATGGTTCTGCTCCATCCGTGCAGCCAGGAGCGCTCAGGAGAAGGAAAACTTCCACAAACACCTTCCAGGAGAGGGGTGGAGAGGAGAGGGAATCATTGTCTCATCATGGGGCCACGGGCAAGGCCCGAGGCTCTGAGGGAAGGAGGAGCAGGGTGGGAGACCCTGGAGCTGCTGGGATGGGTGAGGGAGGCTGGGATGGGATGGGATGGGATGGGATGGGAATGGAATGGAAATGGGAATGGGAATAGGAATGGGGATGGGGATGGGGATGGGAATGGGAATGGGAATGGGAATGGGAATGGGAATGGGAATGGGGATGGGGATGGGGATGGGGATGGGAATGGGAATGGGAATGGGAATGGGAATGGGAATGGGAATGGGGATGGGGATGGGGATGGGAATGGGGATGGGGATGGGAATGGGAATGGGAATGGGAATGGGAATGGGAATGGGAATGGGATGGGATGGGAATGGGAATGGGAATGGGAATGGGAATAGGAATAGGAATGGGGATGGGGATGGGATGGGATGGGATGGGATGGGAATGGTAATGGGAATGGTAATGGGGATGGGGATGGGATGGGATGGGATGGGATGGGATGGGATGGGATGGGATGGGAATGGGAATAGGAATAGGAATAGGAATAGGAATAGGAATAGGAATAGGAATAGGAATAGGAATAGGAATGGGGATGGGGATGGGATGGGATGGGATGGGAATGGGGATGGGATGGGGATGGGAATGGGAATGGGAATGGGAATGGGGAATGGGAATGGGGATGGGATGGGATGGGATGGGATGGGATGGGATGGGATGGGATGGGAAGGGAATGGGAATGGGAATGGGAATGGGAATAGGAATAGGAATGGGGATGGGGATGGGGAATGGGGATGGGATGGGGCTGCTCAGCCAGGCTGGAAACGAAGCTGCAGGACCCCATTCTCACACCAAATCTCCCTAAACCAGAGGGATGCTCCATGTCCGATTCCCAGCCCTGCTGTCCTCGCTCTCATTTTTGGGATGCAGTTTCCCAGCCCTGCTGTCCCCCCCGTCATTTTTGGGATGTGTTTCGGGGGTTTCGGTGCCAGCCCTGCCCCGTGGCCAGGAGCTGCAGCGGTGAGGGCCCAGAGCGATGTCAGGGCAGGGCTGTTACTGCCCGGCCTAATGAATATGAATGGGCTCTTCATAAACGCGGCTTTGTGTCATTAAATTCCTTCACACCTCAGTGCCTGCGGAAAGGTTACTCAGAATTAAATGTAAATCACAGATTTACCGGGACGAAACCGCGGCGGTGGCGGGGCTTTTCAAAAACATCCAATTTAATGATGGGGGGATCTTCCCCGATGGATTGCGAGCTCTGCCGCCCCGGCGAAGGTGATCTGGGTCTCACCCGATGGGCGATTTTCAGCCTTTTCTTCCCCAAACCGCAGCCCCTGGTTCCTGATGGAATTATTTCCCCCCACCGCTGCCGCCGCCACTCGGCGTAATTAAAAGATTAAGGAATGGCTTCTGTCGGGTTGTAAATGAAGGGGCGGGGGGAGCAGCAGGGCTGGCAGCCCCAGTCTGATCCATCCCACCGCTATCCCAGCCCATAATGGGATCACAGAATCCCAGACTGGCTTGGCAGCTTACAGCTCATCCCATTCCACGCCCCGGCCGCTATCCCAGGCCATCCCGAGCCCCGTCCCACCCAAACCCGGGCACTCCCGGGGCTGTCGGGGGTGGCACGGGCACCCCCAGCCCGCGGAGGGCGCGGATGGCCCTGGGGATGGCGAAATTCGGGGGGTTTTGAGGAGCTCAGCGGAGCCCCAGCAGCAAAGCCCCCTCGCAGAGCGCCCCGAGCAGCCCGGGCACGTCTCAGCCTGCGAGGGAGAGCTGATTAGTAATTAAATGGCTTTTAAAAATAAAACCATTAAGACTAATCCCATCAAAATTGGAGCTTCATCCCGGCAACTCTTATTAATTATCGGCCCACCTTGCGGCTTCCAGAGGCGGGGCTGGAAACAAACGCGCGGGTTTTGGGGAACTCTGGCCGGGAATGAACACCGGGATTTTGCTGAATTCTCCCTGGGAAAGGGGGGGATTCTCGCTGCAAGCTGGGGAACGTCCCGGGTGCTGCTCCAGCTCCTGGGATGCGCAGTTCCCAGCGCCGGGGATGCTCGCAGGGGTCCGGGGCAGCCTTACCCGGGGATAACGCCGGGGCTGAGCCCCGTAAATGCGCAGTTCCCAGCGCCGGGGATGCTCGCAGGGGCTCCGGGGCAGCCCGGGCCGCCTTCCCCGGGGATAAAGCCGGGGCTGAGCCCCGTAAATGCGCAGTTCCCAGCGCCGGGGATGCTCGCAGGGGTCCGGGACAGCCTTCCCCGGGAATAAAGCCGGGGCTGAGCCCCGCTAATCCCGGCGGGGCTGCGGCCCGCCCTGCGCAGCCCCGGAGCCGCAGGTTCCTCCGCGTTATTCCCTGCGAGGATCCATAACTCCGGGGTTAAGGAAACAAAAGCTCCTCTCTGCTTGTTTGTATTTTCCCCCTCATCAATAGCGGGGCCAGGCAGGGCACTCGCAGCCGCTCCCCGGGGCCTGCTCAGCTATTAAAGACAGAAATTACATCTTCATAACCCAGGATATTGCCGCTCGCTTATTTATGACTTGCTCCATTGCGAGAATATTTATTCTAGACAGGGAGCCTGATAATTTTCATCCAATCTACTCCTCATAGCTCAGGGCAAAAGAATGGAACAGCTCAATTGAAGGAGCACTTTCCCATTATTGCCAGGTAAGGGCAGAGCTCGCCGAGCTCATTGCTGCCCTTGCCTCCTCGCCAGGCTCCGGGGATTTTTTATCCTGATTTTTCTCTCCTGTTTTTTTCCCCTTCCTCTCTTTCTTTTTTTTTTTTTTTTTTTTTTAATTCATCGAGGAATGGCAGCCCACACAACCACTTAGAGGAAGCACTGCATAAATCCCAGCGCAGTAATTACCCATTTGGAACACGACGCTTTATAGGAGCGGCGGCACCGTGCCAGGATGCTCAGCACGCTGCTCCTGCTCCAGCTGAAACCCGCCCAGGGATGCGGGGAGCGGCTCCGGCTGCGCTCGCAGCCTCGTAAAACGGAAAACGGAGCCGTTCCAGCTGGGGCAGGGCCTGCCCGGCCCTCCCGGGGCGGGGGCGGCTGCGAGGGAGGGAGAACCGAGCTCAGGGAGGGAGGAACTGCGGGGAAACACCGCGGGACGGGAGGGATGGGGCAGGGACCATGGACAGACCGGGGGCAGTGATGGCACCCGAGAGGGGGTGCAGGGATGGCCTGAAAATGGAGGGATGGATGGATGGATTGAGGAGGGATGGATGGATGGATGGATGGATGGATGGATGGATGGATGGATGGATGGATGGATGGATGGAGGATGGACGGATGGATGGATGATGGATGGATGGATGGATGGATGGATGGATGGAATCATGGATGATGGAACCATGGATGATGGAACCATGGATGGATGATGGATGGATGATGGAACCATGGATGGATGGATGGATGATGGATGGATGGTGGATGGATGGATGATGGATGGATGGATGGATGGATGGATGGATGGATGGATGGATGGATGGTGGATGGATGGATGATGGATGGATGGATGGATGATGGATGGATGGATGGATGGATGGATGGATGGTGGATGGATGGATGGATGGATGGATGGATGGATGGATGATGGATGGATGGATGGATGGATGATGGATGGATGGATGGATGGATGATGGATGGATGGATGGATGATGGATGGATGATGGATGGATGGGTGATGGATGATGGATGGATGGATGGATGGATGGATGATGGATGGATGGATGGATGGATGGATGGATGGATGGATGGATGATGGATGATGGATGGATGGATGGATGGATGGATGGATGGATGGATGGATGATGGATGATGGATGGATGGAACCATGGATGGAACCATGGATGGATGGACAGATGGATGGAATCATGGATGATGGAACCATGGATGGATGGATGGATGGATGGATGGATGGAACCATGGATGGATGGACGGATGGATGGAACCATGGATGAATGGATGGATCTATGGATGGATGGATGGATGATGGATGGATGGATGGAACCATGGATGGAACCACGGATGGAACCATGGATGGATGGATGGATCTATGGATGGATGGATGGATAGGTGATGCTCCATGAGTTGGAGCAATTCCCTAAAAATGAACGGATGGGTGATGCTCCATGATTTGGAGTGATTCCCCAAAAATGGATGGATGACATGATACCTCACATGATGGAGGGATGGATGGATGGACGGATGCATGGATGAATGAAGCAATGCCCCATAAGTTGCAGTGATATCCCCCCCAAAAAGACAGAGCAACACCCCTTAAGGCAGAGCAATGCCCCGTGAGGTGGAATTGTGCCCCACACTGGAATGCTGCCCTATAAGACAGAGCAGTGCCCCATAAACCAGAGTGAGACCCCATAAACCCAAGGGATGCCCCATACACCCAAGGGTGCCCCACAAGCCCCAGGGGTGCCCCAGCAGGTCCCAGGAGCCCCGGGTCCCCCAGCAGGCAGCCCCCATGCCCAGCCCTGGCCGGGAAGGCCGTTCCTGCCGCGGCTCTGCTGCCGCCTGCCTTAAATGTCAGAGCCAATGAAGTGTTGCAAAGGCTTTATTGCTTTCCGTGGAGCCGATTAGGAATCTCTTCTGCTGGGTAAAGAGCAATATTGCAATATGAGGGATGGGGGGAGCGGGAGGCAGCCCTGTGTGAATTCCCCACAGGAAGCTCTGTTCTCGCAGCCAGAACAGTTATCAAAAAGACAATTTAGGCAGGATTGTGCTCTAACTGGCTGGAGGACAGGGGAGCCGGCCCTGGACAGGAATCTTTCAGCTCTGAGTAAATGAAACTGCAAAAGAAATCAGCTTTCCTGCCTGGTCTGCAGGGGAGGAAGGTGCCAGAAGGAATTGGGTTTTTTATAACCATTAGCTCAGCCCGGCACTCCCTGCCAAGGCCAGGAGCTGCCGGGGGATGGAGGCAGCTCAGCAGCCTCTGCTCCCGTGGTCTGCAGCGATTCCAGACCCAAAACACCTGGAAGGGTACGGGGAATGCTCCCATCCCTCTGTGTTCCATCCCTAACACCCAGCATGGCACAGGGGATGCTCCCATCCCTCCAAATTCCACCCCTACCAACACAAAAATCCCTGCTGAGGGCAAAGCCAGACCTTTGTCACCCTTAGAGAGAGAATTTATGTCCCCATGGCCAGAAGGGTGTCCAGGCAGGGACTGGGGTGTTTTTCTGGGAAAGGAGGATTTGGAGGAGCCAGCAGGCCCCGAGGGATGAGAATCTCCATTTCTGGGGCAGAAAGGCTCCTGGTCTGTGGGCACACCCCAGCCTGGATGGACAGACGCTCCTCGGCCCGGGGAACTCCATTAAAGCCCTGGAGCACCCATGGGGATGCACCCAGCGATCCCCTCTGGCTCCAGGATATGGAGAGGGGACCCTGCTCAGCCTCTCCCCTCTGACATCCTCGGCTTCGGATGCTCCTGCCCTCCAAAACGCGTCCTTTGGGTTCTCCCGGAGGTTTCCTGGCGGCTCTGGGAGGCTCAAGCTGAGGCAGATGTGAACCGAGAGGGTTTTTGGGGCTCTGCCTCTGCAGCTTTCCCAGGCCGGCCGGGCAGTGTGAGCCGGGCCAGCAGCCCCGCTCCCGCCTCCTCCGAAGGGAAAAAAGCTCATTAAAGTGATGATCCAGGCATCCTCTATCCAGAACCTCCCCTCCTTATTAGAGGCGCTAATTAAAACAATAGCAGATCAAAGCGCGGCGCAGCATCTCATTTGGGACGGAGCCTCCTCCCCTGGCACCCCGGCGTTTGTTCTCATCCCTTTGAGGTCTCAGCAGCGGGAGGAGCGGGGCAGGGGCCGGGGCGCGGCCCGGTGTCTGTGTGCGGCTCAGGGAGCCCATCCCCAGGGCTCGGGGCTGACAATTCCCATTCCCGCTCGGGAAAAGCCGCTCCTTCCTCGGTGCCGCTCCCCGGGCCCTTCGCAGCCGCCCCGGGGCCCCGTGCCCGTCCTCGAGCAGCAATTAGCAGCGCTGGAGCGATGGGCATCACCTCGGCGCTGCTCTGCGGGCTCCCCCAGCCGCCGCTGATTAGCGCTGGGGAGAGCGGCAGCAGCCTGACCCGCGGAGATGTGCAGGCTTTTATTAGCGCTGCAGATAATTACATTTAATAAGGACAGCAGCTTTTCCCACACCAGAGAGCTGAACCATCAATCTCGCCTTTAATAATAAACCCTCTCCAAGTCATTTACATTCATTGTTCCTCTTGCAACACAACATTACCCACGCTCGGCGGCTCGCGGGGGATCCGGGCGGTGCGGGGTGCCCGTGCCGTGCCACGGCTGTCCCGGGGGGCTCTGCCCCTGTCCCCGTGCCCGCGGCACTGCCAGCCCTTTGTCCGGGGAGCCACAACCCCCCGAGGAGCGGAGCCGGGCGGAGTTTCCCCACAACTGCGCGGCTTCGTGCGCTCCGCAGCAATTACTCACTCACCTGGCAGGAACCTGCCCCGCCAGGGCTGAGCCCGCGGGGATCCCGGCGTGACTCATGGAAAGGTTGGGCTGGGAAGGGACCTTAGAGCGCATCAGTCAGTGCCACCCCCTGCCCCGGCAGGGACACCTTCCGCTGTCCCTGCTCCCAGCCCCAATGTCCAGCCTGGGACGTGCCAGGGATGCAGGGGCAGCCACAGCTGCTCTGGGCACCTGTGCCAGGGCTTCCCCTCCTGGGCAGGAATTCCTTCCCAGAAATTCCTTCCCAGCCTTCCCTGTGTCAATCTGAAGCCATTCCCTGTGTGCTGTCCCTCCATCCCTTGTCCCCATCCCTCTCCAGCCCTCCTGGAGCCCCTTCAGGCCCTGGCAGGGCTCTGAGCTCTCCCTGCATCCTTCCCTTCTCCAGGGAACATTCCCAGCTCTCGCAGCCTGGCTCCAGCCCTGGGGCAGCTCCGTGGCCTCCTCTGGGCTCTCCCAGCAGCTCCAGGTCCCTCTGAAGCTGGGCCCAGGCTGGAGCAGCTCTGCAGGTGGGGTCCCACCTGAGCAGGTCCCACCTGAGCACGTCCCACCTGAGCACGTCCCCCTGTCCCTTCCCTGCTGCCCAGGGCTGGATCGTTACACCAGGAGCCAGGAATGTTCTGGAACCTGTCGTTTTGAGGCAGGGCTGGTGGGATTTTAGGAGGAGAAGCAAAGGCAGTCTCTGTGTGTGTGTTGGGAATGCAGTGTCCCCCAGGAGATAGGAAAAATAATGGATAAATGAATAAGAGCACAGCAAACATTCATCTTCCCGGCTGAAATTGGAGAGGAAAGCTGAGGGTGTTATAAATCCTATTTTGCTGCTGCTGCTGCTGTGCTGTGATTTGGTTTTGCTGGCTCAGACCAGGACAGATATTCCAGGCCAGCTTTCCCCCCCGATGCTCTGATGCTTCCCACTGCCTGGGCGGGAGCAGAGGGCTCTGGGCACGTCTTCTGCTGGCCTGGAGTTCTGGAGGACACAGCTTTTGGGGCAGATTGTGGGGCTGGGGGCTTCCCCCACCTTTCCCATGGAGGGATGAAGAGGGACCGAGGAGCAAGGCTGGGCTGGGTGGGTTTGGAGCAGCCTGGGAGTGCAAAGTGTCCCTTCCCACCCAAACCAATCCACGATTCTGTGCCTCTGTGATGACTTACAACGTGCCAGGACCTCCCAGGGCTGGGACACTTCTTTTGCTGTCCCCGTGCCACTCCAGCACCGGGGAATCCAGCGGGATGTGGATTTGTGGTAGAAAAGGGCAGCAAAAAGGGCTCAAAGCCTGCACCTTCCCTGCGATCCCATCTGGCCATCCCCGTGTGCCCAGACCGTCCTTCCTCTGTCCCTGGGCCAGCAGCCAGTGCCAAAGTGGCAATGACATCATTCCCAGCAGGATGGCACCACCGTGCAGAGACGGGGCCGTCCCCCCCGAGGGGAACTTGGGGTGCTGGGGTGCCCAGGATGCTGCCCTGGTGGGTCTGCACCAGCCAGGCAGGGGTCCCCAAGCCGTGCCACCATTCTGGGGGGCTCAGGGAGCTCTGGGCACAGCCCCAGTCCCTGTGGAGCACAGCCAGACACCCCATGGGGTCTGCACAGGAGGGGCTGGCAGACCCCCGTGCTTAGGCTGGGCTCAGGGCTCAGCACCAGCTGAACACACCAGGGAGCAGGGTTGGGATGAGCAGGGTTGGGATGGGCAGGGTTGGGATGAGCAGGGTTGGGATGGGCAGGGTTTGGAGTGAGCAGGGTTTGGAGTGAGCAGGGTTGGGATGAGCAGGGTTGGGATGGGCAGGGTCGGGATGAGCAGGGTTGGGATGGGCAGGGTTTGGAGTGAGCAGGGTTTGGAGTGAGCAGGGTTGGGATGAGCAGGGTTGGGATGGGCAGGGTTGGGATGAGCAGGGTTGGGATGAGCAGGGTTGGGATGAGCAGGTTTGGAGTGAGCAGGGTTGGGATGAGCAGGGTTGGGATGAGCAGGGTTGGGATGAGCAGGGTTGGGATGAGCAGGGTGTGATGAGCAGGGTTGGGATGAGCAGGGTTGGGATGAGCAGGGTTGGGATGAGCAGGGTTGGGATGAGCAGGGTTTGGAGTGAGCAGGGTTTGGGATGAGCAGGGTTTGGGATGAGCAGGGTTTGGGATGAGCAGGGTTGGGATGAGCAGGGTTGGGATGAGCAGGGTTTGGGATGAGCAGGGTTGGGATGAGCAGGATGCAGGCTCTGGGTGCAGGATGCAGGCTCTGGGTGCAGGATCCACGCTCAGGATGCAGATGGATGCAGGATGCAGGCTCTGGGTTCAGGATCCAGGCTCTGGGTGCAGGATCCATGCTCAGGATGCAGGATGCAGGCTCTGGGTGCAGGATCCAGGCTCTGGGTGCAGGATGCAGGCTCAGGATGGAGGATGCAGGCTCTGGGTTCAGGATGCAGGCTCTGGGTTCAGGATGCAGGCTCTGGGTGCAGGATGCAGGCTCTGGGTGCAGGATGCAGGCTCTGGGTTCAGGATGCAGGCTCAGGATCCAGGCTCTGGGTGCAGGATCCAGGCTCTGGGTGCAGGATGCAGGCTCTGGGTTCAGGATGCAGGCTCTGGGTTCAGGATGCAGGCTCAGGATCCAGGCTCTGGGTGCAGGATCCATGCTCAGGATGCAGGCTCATGCATGGATGCTCTTTTCCCCCAAACCCCTCTGTGCCTCAGCCCCCACAGCTGGCAGTCCCTGGGGATCTCTCCATGGGCACAGGGAACATCACTGCAGGTCAGTCTGTCCCAGCTGGAATCTGGAGGGGGCACACCCAGCTCCTGGCCGTGTTTGCAGGCAGGTTTCACACAGGGGTGCCCACGGCTCTTTTTCCCTTTCCCCGCAGAGGATTTCCAGCCCCAGCGATCTGCACCGTGTGCTTCCAGCGCTCCCATCAAACCTATCCTTTACTGGGAATAACGGGAGTCGCTGCTGGCTGGGTGAGAACAACCCAGGGATCCCCGTGTGGGAGCAGCTCGGTGAAAACCCCCCGCCAATCCCCGTCCTGGAACTGATTTATTCCCTTTCATCTCCCGCGAGGAGCGATCGGCTGGGGCTGGGCAGGAGCCGCCCCTGCCGTGCGTTATCTCTGCGATAACCCGAGCCCACAATCCCGGCCCAGCTTCGTGCCTGACACCCTCGGGACGCGGCTGCAGCGGCCCCTCCGTCCCGCTGGGATCCTTCCTCCCTCCCTCCAGCCCATAAATATTTGTGTAAGAGCCTCTCTCCCCCAGCCCCGACGCCGTTCCCATTGCTCCAGTGTCACGGGCGACTTTTTATTTTTTTTTTTTTTCAAACTTTTTAATTCCGTTCATTAATCATTTAGAGAAATGTGCAATTACTTGAGTCCAATTACAGAAAATGTGCAACTACTTGAGTCCCATTATGAGCCCCTAGAAAATGCCAAGAACTTGATTAGAGCAAAACCACCGCCAGTCCCACAGACTTTCAAAGCAAACACTGCGACTTCTCCTGGCAGGGGAAGAGAAATCCCAATTTATTTAGGCACAAACGTGTCCAAGCCTCGCTGACAATATGGGAAATCTTTCCTATCGGCTGGAATGTGAGCTCAGCGTTCCCTAAAGGAAGAGATGTCTCTCCCTTAATTAAAGCAAGGCCTGAACTCGCTGTAACCTCCCGCTTTCATGGCGGGGATCTGCTCGGATTTTTCCAGAGGGTTTGTAATTACCCCAGGAGCCGACGGCTGCTGCTCTTCCAGCGGCGGCTGGATTGTCAGGAGTGGGGTCTGCTCCTCCTGGAGCCGGCAGCTCCTGCTTGCATCCCTAATCCTGCATCCCATCGCCTGCATCCATCCCCTAATCCTGCATCCCATTGCTCCATCCATCCCCTAATCCTGCATCCCATCGCCTCCATCCATCCCCTAATCCTGCATCCCATCGCCTCCATCCATCCCCTAATCCTGCATTTCATTGCTCCATCCCCTGATCCCACATCCCATCACCTCCATCCATCCCCTAATCCTGCATCCCATCGCCTCCATCCATCCCCTAATCCTGCATCTCATTGCCTCCATCTCTGATCCCACATCCCATTGCTTCCATCCCAGTTCCCACAGACCATTGCCTCCATCCCACATCCCATTGCCTCCATCCATCCCCTGATCCCACATCCCATTGCCCCATCCCCTAATCCTGCATCCCATCGCCTCCATCCATCCCCTAATCCTGCATCTCATTGCTCCATCCATCCCCTAATCCTGCATCCCATCGCCTCCATCCATCCATCCATCCATCCATCCATCCATCCATCCATCCATCCATCCATCCATCCATCCATCATCCATCCGTCCATCCATCATCCATCCATCCATCCATCCATCCATCCATCATCCATCCATCCATCCATCCATCCATCCATCCCTGATCCCACAGCCCATTGCCCCATCCCTGATCCCACAGCCCATTGCCCCATCCATCCCTGATCCCACAGCCCATTGCCCCATCCCTGATCCCACAGCCCATTGCCCCATCCCTGATCCCACAGCCCATTGCCCCATCCATCCCTGATCCCACAGCCCATTGCCCCATCCCTGATCCCACAGCCCATTGCCCCATCCCTGATCCCACAGCCCATTGCCCCCATCCATCCCTGATCCCACAGCCCATTGCCCATCCCTGATCCCCAATCACTCCAGTGTCTCCCGTGCTCATCAGGAGCGGCTCCATCCCGACTCAGGGGCTCCAGCCACGCTCGCTGCCCCTATTTAGGTCAGCGCTGCCCTGTGTGTCTGCGGGAGCCGGAGGAATTACGGTTTATTAGGGATTAAGCCGGGATTTAAGGGCCTTTCTTAGTGTGGGGCTGCGGGGCCGGGGCTGCTCTGGCGAGCCCGGCTCCCAAAGTCTGAGATTTTCGGGAGAATCTCAAGCTAAGGGGCTTAGGAGGGGAATTAATTTCCTGGGATGCCGCAGCTCGTCCGGAATAAAAAAAAAAAAAAAAAAAAAAAAAAGTCTTATAAAAGTATAATTTTCTCCTTGTTATTCGTGATTACAAAATAATAAGATTGTTTAAAAATCCAATAGAGTGGATGTCAATATTGGCAGGAGATGTAATTGCAAAGCACGTGCCAGCCGTCCGTGGCTTTTCTTAATTTTAATTAGGATAAAATTTACTAATCTTGCCGGGTTTGCAGAAGGAGGTTTGCCAAGAAGCCATCAATTGATCTGGATGATATTGGCTCCCTTTTAAGAGCCCCTCGCTAACTGCTATGTAAAGCCTGGGCTTTCAGCTCCCTTCTCAGATCCTCTCCGCAGTGTTTTTGGCATGTCAAAAGGCCAGATGTTTTTTATTTGAGAGCAAATTGACACGTTAAATTACATTGTGCAAACAGCAAAGCCAGCCATGAGTAAACAGGCGACGAGGATTCATTGAATTTTATGGGTCGCAATAATGTTTATGTAATTTAACAAATTTATGCTTCGTGTCAGCTTCACCGCAAGAGTTATTCATTCCAAAAGGAAAAACAACTTCCATGACAGCCCCCATAGATTCTGCCTCGGAGCCAATCAGGAGCAAACCCAGCCTGGAGATGACAATGACACGGGCTGAGGGTGGCAATCAGGCCAGCACAGCCACTGCCTGGCTCGGCTCTTTTGGGGCTTTTCACTCAGATTTGGTGACTTTTCCTCCATCCAGCCACAGCACGGGCGAAGAGGGGCTGGGGCTGCTGCAGGCTCTGCAGAAGGTTCCAGAACGCCTTTCCCAGGTCTCTGGGAGCTCGGCAGGCTGAGCAGGATTGATGGATCCGGCTGTCCCCGCTCCCACCCAGCGCACACCGAGCCGGAATTCCGCCGGCAGGGAACGCGGTGTTACCATCCATCCCAAACGCTCCTGGCTGTGCAAATGCAGAATTCCCTGTGCATCCCATCATCCCATCATCCCATCCCTGTCCTTTCCCACCTGCCCTACTCCGGGTTCAGGTGGCAATGTGGGATTTTGGAGCAGCCGGGCGTGGGAAGTTCATCAGCCCTGGAGAGTGGCCTCAACAACCAAGGGCAGCACAAGGTGACAGCACCTGGTGGCTCTGGAAAAACCCAGAGAGCAAAGGAAAAGCATCTCTGACCTTTTACAGGGTCTGGAGGGACAGGACACAGGGAATGGCTTCCCACTGCCAGAGGGCAGGGATGGATGGGGTATTGGGAGGGGATTTTTCCCTGGAAGGCCCTGGCACAGGGTGTCCAGAGAGGCTGTGGCTGCCCCTGGATCCCTGGAACTGCCCAAGGAGAGGGCTGGGAGCAGCCTGGGACAGTGAGAGGTGTCCCTGCCCATGGCACTGGGTGGGATTTAAAGTCCTTTCCAACCCAAACCACTGCATGATTCCATGAGCTCCATCAGCCCCTCCAGGCTTTGCTCCCCTCCATAACCAGGTGGTGCCTTCAGGAAGCCCAAAAAACCCTAGAAGGGATGGCAGGGGAAGCTCAGGTTTTGTCAGCTGAAGGGAAAGGTGCTGCTCATATCCCAAATTTCCCATCTGGCTCCTCCCTGCCAGCAGCAGTGCCCTCGTCAGCAGGGAACTGATCCCCGTGTCTAAATGGGATTTAATGCAGGCCTGAAGGAGAGCTGTGCCCAGGACATGGAGAGGGAACGCGGGGTTATTGCTGTCAATATAATTAATTTCAAGCTAATTTGAGCATCTGATTAAGTTTAGCATTACCATAAAAACTAAACTGCTATTTAAACCAGAGAGAGGTTTATTAAATAAGTGCTGGAATGCAACAGAAAGCAAAATGAAGGCAATAAAGTCACTCGAAGTAATAAAATTAACTGAATGCCGGAGATAATCCTCTGATGGATCTTTCCTTTGCCCTTTCCCAGGATGGAGACCTTCCTTCCTCTGCTGGGATTTTCCATCCAGATCTCTGGAATTTTTATGGTCCACTGTCCAAACTCCATGAACTGGAATGTCCATGAAATGTCCAGATTCCATGAAGATGTCCAAATCTGCATGGAATCAAACCATGCAATAATAAACGGTCAGCAGAGTGATTTTCCTTTGGAGAAGGAGGGGAGGGGGCTGTCAGTGAGCTCCTGGCCGGAGCTGTTTGCTCGCACAAGGTCAGGGCCAGCTCACCCAGCTGGCAATTCTGCCGGGAGCAGAGGGTGGGTGGGAAAGGACAAATGGGATCCTGCCCTGGGTGCTGCTGTGGGGGCTCCCTTCATGCCTGCCCTGCCTGGAACGAGACATCAGCCCAGGCAGACAGCGGGTGGTGAGATCCCTGCGGGGCTTTTCCCGCTCTGCCTGAGCCAGTGAGACGAGTCCCCTCCTCCCCAGGTTGCCGTGTCACCCCGGGAAAACACTTATTGACTCTGAAGGCCACAGAAGCCTCGAAATCCAGCGGCTGAGATAACACTGATAGGATCTCACAGACATCCAGACTCATTTATCCCCATGGCCTAAGCGGGAGTGACTGGGGGAGTGCTGGCCCTGCGCTGCTCCGGGGGCATCCGTGCCAGGGTCACACACTGGGGTGGGCTGGGGCTCACAGGGATCTGTGCCAGGGTCACACACTGGGGTGGGCTGGGGCTCCAGGGATCTGTGCCAGGGTCACAGTCATACATTGGGGTGAGCTGGGGCTCCAGGGATCTGTGCCAGGGTCAGAGTTACAGATTGGGGTGGGCTGGGGCTCACAGGGATCCTGTTCTAGGGTCACAGTCATACATTGGGGTGGGCTGGGGCTCACAGGGATCTGTGCCAGGGTCAGAGTTACAGATTGGGGTGAGCTGGTGCCCACCAGCCCCACTCTGCTCCTGGAGCCCCAGGCCCTGGCTCAGGCCAGCAATGGGAAGGGAAATGATGGAGGCACCTGCTGAGGTCCTGCCCTGGCTGTGCCAGGCTCGGGAGCACTCAGGGATGGGATGGGATGGGATGGGATGGGATGGGATGGGATGGGATGGGATGGGATGGGATGGGATGGGATGGGATGGGATGGGATGGGATGGGATGGGATGGATGGGATGGGATGGGATGGGGATGGGATGGGATGGGATGGGATGGGATGGGATGGGATGGGATGGGATGGGATGGGATGGGATGGGATGGGATGGGATGGATGGGATGGGATGGGATGGGGATGGGGATGGGATGGGGATGGGAGCACTCGTGGTTCCCATGCTGAGCACGGTCCCTGTGCCCAGTCCTTGGCATCCTCTGCTGCTCTGAGGTCTCTGCTGCTCCAGCTCAGCACCAGCTCAAGGCGCCACTTCAACTGGTGCCAGCCCTGCCATCTCAGGGACACCTCCCACAGCCTCAGGCGCTCCCAGCCCCAATGTCCAGCCTGGCCTTGGGCACTTTGAGGGATCCAGGGACAGCCACAGCTGCTCTGGGCACCCTCCCAGGGAACAATCCCTATTTCCCAATATCCCATCCATCCCTGCCCTCTGGCAGTGGGGTCCATTCCCCCTTTCGCAGACTTCATGCAAACCCTCGGAGTGCTCTGAGGCTTTTCCTGGTGCCCTCCAGGGCCCCTGGGGACACTGCCCAGGCTGTGAGCAGACCTGGAGGAGCCCCAAATCCACATTCCTCAATTTCAGGCAGTTCTGGCCAGTATTCCCCTCCATCCTGAGCCCAAACTTCCCCTCCTCGGTTTTCCATCCGGCACCAGGGTTTGCAGGTAACTTCCACTGCGATGCGATGCTGAGCACAGTTTAGATTATAAAATATATCCGCGGGCTGTTCCCTTAATTGATTTCTTTTGTTTCATTCTATTCCTCGAAGATTTGTCAACATTAATTTTTATATGCTTAACACTTTGCAAATACTGGCCAACTTTTTAAAATTAATGTGTTGAGATGGAGATTGAATGCCTTCCCTCCCCTGCGCGTGCGGCAGGGAAGGAAGGCGGGGTGAGAGGAAAACACCTCATCAGCGTTTAACTGGGAAATTCGGGTTATTGAGAAGGGAATCCATTGGTTTAACACCGCCCATTCCCGCTGCTATTCCCTCATCCCGCAGGACAAAAATCCCAGCATTTCCCACCGAAATTTCAAAAAATTTGGGACAAAATCCCCACGTTTCAGCTGAAATAAGGAGATTTCAGCTGGAATCGGGAAATCCGTGGTTTTTCCCAAGGTTCAAGTCAGCAAACCAGCGAGGAATGGCGTTCAGGGGGAATTCTCGGGAAGAGGCCCCGGTGTGAATCCAGCGAGCCCCGGACGGTGCCGGGCCAGCCCCGGTGAATTCCCGGGCAGGAAAACCGACCGGGGCCGTGCCAAACCGTGCCGGGTCAGCCCCGGTGGGTCCCCGGGCAGGAAAACCGACCGGGGCCGTGCCAAACCGTGCCGGGTCAGCCCCGGTGAGTCCCGGGGCAGCAAAACCGACCGGGGCCGTGCCAAACCGTGCCGGGTCAGCCCCGGCGAATCCCCGGCCGGGAAAACCGACCGGGGCCGTGCCAAACCGTGCCGGGTCAGCCCCGGTGAATCACCGGCCAGGAAAACCGACCGGGGCCGTGCCAAACCGTGCCGGGAGCCGCTCCCGGGGGAATCCCGCGGGGGGATGCGCCAACCTCTGGCTCCGAAAATACATCTCGGAGAGAGCTCCTATTAGAGCGCAATTACGGGTTAAGTAACGAACTGGCTGCGTGCCTAATGGA
This sequence comes from Melospiza georgiana, assembly GCF_028018845.1. Classification (NCBI taxonomy): domain Eukaryota; kingdom Metazoa; phylum Chordata; class Aves; order Passeriformes; family Passerellidae; genus Melospiza; species Melospiza georgiana. The sequence continues at coordinate 19,942,782 of NC_080442.1, forward strand.
GAGGAACGCGCTGTGACAATCGGATAAGGGAACGAACGACACGGCAACAGCCACCGGGGAGGGAGGCAGGGAAGGAGCGGCCGGGAGGCACCGGGAGGCACCGGGAGCCGGCCGTGGTCGCTCCCCCGGTGCCCGCTGTCCCGGCCCGGCCCCGGCGATGCAATGCGGAGCCGGGAAAGCCGAGCCGAGCGCTGCGGGGCCGGCTCCATCTCGCAGCTGCTCCTCACGCTGTCGCCAAGGAAACCGGAGATTGCCGCAGCGATCGCCAGCGCGGCTGCTGCCGCTCCTGCGGGGCCGAGGATGAGCGTGGAGAGCCTCTCCAGCCTCTCCAGCCTCTCCGGCCTCTCCGGCCTCTCCAGCCTCTCCTTGGGTCGGGGACAGCGCTCCTGCGTCCCCTGCGGCCCCGCACTTCACCCGCACACGCAGAGAGGGCTCCGGAGGAGCTCTGGGGGCCCGAGGGGCTCCGTGGAGGCCGGGCAGGGCTCTGACCCCGGGAGTGGCACTGGAGAGGGGCAGCGACACCGCTGTGAGCGCCGCAGTCAGGGCGGTCACACCTGGAGTGCCGTGTCACCGGGAACGGGGACAGGTGACAGTGGTGTGCGGGCAGTGGGATGGGCCGGGAAGGAATTGCCAGCCTGGAAAGGAGGGAGAGGGGTTGTGAAGGAGTCTCCAAGTTCTGGATGCGTGGAGGTGGCAGGGGAATTGGCAGGGACATCTCTCCACCTCATCCTGAAAGGTTTGACTGTGGTTCCTCGTCCTGCAGGTGGAATCTCACAGCAGCTCTGCAGCACAGGCACTGCTCTCCTCCACAGGGCCTCGCCACGGAGCCACGGAGAGGTTTGCCTTGGAAGGGACCTTGGAGGACACCCAGTGGCATCATCCCCTCGCCTCTGCGGCAGCTCTGCAGGTGGGACCTCACCTGGGTGGCCAGAGGGGACAATCCCCTCCTGGACAGAGAGAGCCAGCACACCCAACCTCAGCTCCTGAGGCAACTTTAGCATCCCCCAGCACCACCAGGGCCACCCAGGGCCCTGCTCGGGACAAAAACCTTCCCCAGGATCCGCCCTGGTGATGGGGAACACCTCCCGCTCCTCACCTGCCAGAGGGGCTGGAAAAGCCGCCCAGGGAAACGCCTGCAGAGCACCCACAGGCTCGGGGATCCCGCAGGATCCTGGAGGGTTTGGGCTGGAAAAGCCCTGAGATCGTGGAGCCAACCACTGTCCCAGCACTGCCCCATGTCCCCAAGCGCCACACCTGCACATTTCCCGGCTGTTCCATCTCCATCCCAACCCAGCCCCCTGGGAGCTGCTCCCAAGGGTGAGCAGGGCTGGCTGAGGATGCCTGGGGGCTCTGCCCGCTCCTCCCTCCACCCAACCCCACCCCAAACCTCCTCTTTGTGTTTATTCCCGCCTCGGCTCCAGCGGGGAGCGGCAGGAGCAGAATCCTCGAGCACAGCGAGTTCTCAGCGATATAATTCTCTTTAATCTTTTAAGCATTTGACAGTATTTGCTTGAAAGAAGAAGCAACAAGTACATAATTATTGCACTAATTAAGCTGCCAAAACACAAGCATGCTGCAAGAGCACCTTTGAAACAGTGAGCTCTCGATTCATTAGCATCTGCTGTAAGCTTATTAATCACCTAACAGGCAATTAGCAAGCTGTTACTGTTTGAGACTAGTATGTAAATAAATTCTTGGGTTAATTTCTTCCTCTGATAATAAAGAAAACATTATGAAAATTAGCTAAGCGACAATGTAAATGATCTTGACTGTTAATTATGTGCTGGTGTTACACACGCGGCCGCCGCACGGCAGAGAGAGGATGCACCTCTCGTTTGGCGCAGTTTGAAAAATAAAATTGTTGACAGAGGGAGCAGGGAGGCTTTCCTGCAGTGCAGCCACAGCTGTGTGCCTGCAGCTCCCCGAGTCCGGGGATTGGCACTGCGGGATTCCCTGGGGTTTGGGCAGAGGGGGATGGATGTGCCTGCTCAGAGCTGTCCTGGCGCTGGAGCCCCGCTCCTCTCAGCATCCCCGAGTGTGGAATTCATAAAAATTAATGGGAAATCCATGGAACTGCCTTGCCCTGTGGAAACCAGCCAGGTGTGAGCTCACCCTCTGTCCTTGCAGAAGGGCCTTGTTTTATGGCCCAGAGGAGAGGATTTGGCTGCAAGGACATAGATGATCTCCACAGATCCAGGCTGGTGGCATTGCCTCCTTCTTTCTGTTTCCTCAGGGGATAATCCCAAGGATTCCCTCTCCTTCTCCTGCTGAAGGAGCAGGATCCTGTGGCCGAAAGGGCAGTTCCAGATGTGCTGGAGGTGCATCCAGCCGCCTCTCCAGAGGGTTTGTCCTGGGGACAACCCAGGGGACAGCAGGCAGAGCTGTCCCCTCGCTGCTGTCACCACACCCAGCCCAAAGGAAGGGCCTTTCCCTGCCTGTCACCCCTCCCTGCCATGCTCCGAGCTCCTCTCTCCAGCTCCTCTCCCCCAGATCCCTCCCAGCTCCTTTAAAGCTGCTCCAGCGGAGCAGAAAACTCATTATGGAGAACTGCACAGAGCCAGCTCGAGTGAGGAATTACCAGCAGCAGAGGTTACCTCATAATCTCATTAATTTAAACTATTTTATCACCAGCTCCTGCCCCGTAATTACGCGTGCAAAATGCACACAGGATATTTCACCGTGAGAAGCTTGAGACAGAAGATTGAGGGTGAGATGAGGCCCTTCTATGGGGCTGCAGGAGCTGGGGGCAGTGCCATGGCCCTGTCCCAAGTTTCCCTCTCTCTATCTGAAGAGTTTCCCAAGGGAAAACTTTTGGACCACAGAAAAGTCTATAATTTTAACTTTAAAAATATAAAATATATAAAAAATGGCACCTTTTCAGGGTCCACTTTCTGAGTTTTGCCATTGGTGACAGCGACTCTTGGCCAGTGTCAGTCAGAACACAAACTCAGCAGCCCTGGCTGGGACAAGCAGTCCCAGGTGTACCCCGTGGTTGTGCTCCCTTTCCCACATCCAAGTGCTCCAGCTGCCCGAGATTGGTTCAGGTCTCCACATGAAAAATTTACTTTTCAATGGGCCAGGCTGCGGCATTGCCTGAGCTGGATCCAAAATAACCTCTTAGCACACAGCTCCGAGGGGATCTCCAGCCATCCCCACAAACTGCAACACAGCTCGCACTAAAAAGCTCTTTACAGCCCTGCCCTCCTCGGCTTCTCAGGGCCTGCAGCGGTTGGAAAGCTCCAGCGCTTGCTCCAGGAAATGGAAAATGATATTTTGGAGCCACACTGCCCGTGGCTTTTGTTTTCCAGTTAAAGCAAGCTCCACAGAAATATATTTGGATTTTTTTTTCTCCTCCAGGGTCCAACAGCAGAAGCAACCTCAGCAGCCTGGCCAAGGGCAGCTCAGGGCCAGGGGGAGCAGATGGAGGGAAGAGCTCTGGGATATTTTTAGGGCGTGAAGAAAGGTGGGACAACACTCATGGCCAGGGTGAGGTGGGGGCTCTGTCCGAGCAGGGGCAGAGCCCCACATCCCCTCCATGCCAGAGGAACACGGGTCTGGTGCTGAGGGGATTCTGGGCAGAGCTCTGCTTTGGCCTGGAAGGAACCTCAAAGCCCCTCTCATTCCAACAGACCGGGTTACTTTTCATTTTTGCTCCTGGAGCTGGTGTTGTCTCGGAAATCTCCTTCGAAAAAAATTGATTTTGTACAACCAATCTACCTGCTGTAAGCGGTGCAGGAGGGCATCAGAACCACCCAGTTCATCCCAAACCCAACTGGGCTGTTAGACCACCCAGGCCATGCATGGCCCTGTTAGCCCAGCCAGGCCCTGGATGGTTCTGTTAGCCCAGCCAGGCCCCGTTAGCCCAACCAGGCCCAGCCAGGCCCCGTTAGCCCAGTCAGGCCCCGTTAGCCCAGCCAGGCCCTGGATGGTTCTGTTAGCCCAGCCAGGCCCCGTTAGCCCAGCCAGGCCCTGTTAGCCCAGCCAGGCCCAGCCAGGCCCAGCCAGGCCCTGTTAGCCTAGCCAGGCCCCGTTAGCCCAGCCAGGCCCAGCCAGGCCCTGTTAGCCCAGCCAGGCCCAGCCAGGCCCTGTTAGCCCAGCCAGGCCCCGTTAGCCCAGCCAGGCCCCGTTAGCCCAGCCAGGCCCTGGATGGTTCTGTTAGCCCAGCCAGGCCCTGTTAGCCCAGCCAGGTCCTGGATTGTTCTGTTAGCCCAGCCAGGCCCTGTTAGCCCAGCCAGGCTCTGTTAGCCCAGCCAGGCCCCGTTAGCCCAGCCAGGCCCTGTTAGCCCAGCCAGGCCCTGCACGGCCCTGTTAGCCCAGCCAGGCCCAGCCAGGCCCTGAATGGTTCTGTTAGCCCAGCCAGGCCCCATTAGCCCAGCCAGGCCCTGTTAGCCCAGCCAGGCCCTGCATGGCCCTGTTAGCCCAGTCAGGCCCTGTTAGCCTAGCCAGGCCCTGCATGGCCCTGTTAGCCCAGTCAGGCCCTGTTAGCCTAGCCAGGCCCTGAATGGTTCTGTTAGCCCAGCCACCAGGATTTCAGGATATCGATCCCTGAAATATTTCCCTGGTGAGTCATGGCAGAGCAGCCAAGCCAAAGTTTTGCCCATTTCAGGGAAGGATTGCTTTGGAATGGAGCAAGAGGTGAGGAAAATTCCTGGTCTGGCAGCGGTGGCAGTGCCACCCACTGCTTGGGCCGGGGTGTCACACAGCAGGGCCATGACAGAGGGAGCACAGCACGGTGTGTGCCAGCAGCGGGGCTGGGCCGGGCTGGATCGATGGGCAAGGCTGCTCCCATTGGGGCTGACCTTGTCCCCAGGCTCTCCCACAGATCCAAAGGTCACCGCAAAGCAAACAGCTCCCGAAGGACTGAGATATCCCAGCACAGGATGCAAATATCCCCGGAGAGCAAATAAACACCTGGAGAGGCAGCAAATAGCCCAGAGAGCAAATAAACCCCTGGAGAGGCAGATCCTGGGCAGCAGGGAATCCTGGAATGCCCAGCTCTGGGATATGGAGGGGATTGATCCCTTTGGCTCAGCCTGCTCCAGCTCTGGGGTATGGAGGTGTTTGTCCCCTTTGGTCCAGCCTGCAGAGCTGCTTCAGGTATGGAGGGGATCGGTCCCTTTGGCCCGGCCTGCAGAGCTGCTCCAGCTCTGGGGTATGGCACCAGCACCACGTGCAGCTGTTGGAGCCACAGAGGAGGTCACAGAGCTGCTCCTGCCTCCAGGTGCCACATCCACGTGGCTTTAAATCCCTCCAGAGATGGGGACCCCTGCCCTTCCCATGAAGAAATTTCCCAATGGCCAACCAAATTCCCCCTGGTGCATCTTGAGTCCATTTCCTCTCATCCTGGCAATGGACGGATGGGGAGACTTTGGCATTTTCCTCCTGATCTCAGTCTCCACCAGGGTCAGCCCAGAGTTTCCCAGTTCCCCCAGAACTCCCCCAAACCCCCTGGAATTGCTCTGCTCTGGCTCAGCAGAGCCCAGCACAGGGCTCAGGATGGTTTTCCCTGCAGGAGTGCCTGGCTCTCCCCCAGGTGAGGGTGAATTCCTGCAGCCCCAGCTCAGCTGGGTGTTCTGTGCTGTTCCACACAGCCATGCCCCGTGTCAGCTGCACAAACCCACCAGGCCATGAGATAACGAGGCTCTGCCATCTCTCCCAGAGCTGCTCTGAGCTCCGGGTTGGATTTTTCAGGCAGGCAGCTGATGACTTCAAAGGCACCGGTGCTCATCTGATGGAAAATCTCCCCCTGACTGCCTGGGGGGAGCCCTGCCCAGTCCCATCAGAGCCCAGTGCCACCGGGCAGGGACACGGGAGAGAGCCAGAGTTCCCAAGGGGCTGCCTTTGGGATGAGAGCACAAATCCAGGATTTACCCACCTTCCCAGGGCGGTTCAACCTCCAGGTTTAACAAGGGAGGAGGAGGAGGAGGGTTTGCTTTGATTTCCACACCCCCGTGGATTTGTGCACAGGAAATGCCCAGAGGGTTTGGGGGGGAACTCCCTCTGGCTGCTGCAGGAACAAACATTCTGCCCCAAAACAGGAGGAGGGGAGGGATGGATGGGACGTTGGGCAGGAATTGTTCCCTGGCAGGGTGGCAGGCTCTGGTAAATGCTCCCTGTGAAGAGAAGCTGTGGATGATCCCTGGCAGTGCCCCAGGCCAGGCTGGATGGGGCTTGGAGCAGCCTGGGACAGTGGGAGGTGTCCCTGCCATGGCAGGGGTGGCACTGGGTGGGATTTAAGGTCCCTTCCAACCCAAACCACTCTGGAATTCTGTGATCAACCAGAGCTATTCCAAAGCTTTCCTGGGGCTGGGAAGCCAAGCCCAGCTCCTGCATCTCCGGGGCTCCCTGGCACGCCCAGAGCAGATCTCTCGCTGCCATTCCCCATCTCCCCAGCACCACCCAGACCAGGATATCTCTGCCCCACAGCAATCCCTGGGCCCTTCCCCAGCCGCCCCAGAGCCCGGTTAGGGGCTGGAAGCGCAGCAGAGACGGCTCAGAACGCAAAGGGATGGGACAAATCCCCTCATAAACCCCGGCAGGGAGGGGAGCTGCTCCCCCCGCCGTGCCCAATCAATTAGCGCTGAGTAATTGCAGCCCATTAGGGCCGGCCCCGCCGGAGGAAGGCTGGGTTAATGCTCCTGCCCACCGCACAGCCCCCAGAATCGATCGCGGCAGGAAATTGTTGCTAAGGCAGCTGCGGGTCAGCGCTCGGATCTCAGGCATTCACTGGCTGTGGATAATCCAGGGGAAGAACCACGGGGGCATTCCCAGCCGGGAAAAGGGATGGGAGAACCCCATGGCAGTGCCCAGTGCCTGGGGGTGTCTGAGCCTGGTCCGTGGAAGGTGTCCTTGGTGGAATGAGATGGGTTCTGAGGTCTGTTCCAGCCCAGGATGCCATGGAATGGCACTGTCAAATGTGAATGAGATGAGTTCTGGGGTCTCTTCCAACCCAGGATGCCGTGGAATGGCACTGCCAAATGTGAATGAGATGAGTTCTGGGGTCTCTTCCAACCCAGGATGCCATGGAATGGCACTGCCAAATGTGAATGAGATGAGTTCTGGGGTAAAATGGGGGAATGAGATGAGTTCTGGGGTCTCATCCAGCCCACACCACCCCAGGATGCCATGGAATGGCACTGCCAAATGCGAACTCCAGCACCCTGGTGCTCCACAAGGAGCTCTACCAAACCCCCCTCATCAGCTCCATCCCTTCCTCCCATTTCCAGGATGGAATTTCACGCTTTCCTTGGATGCAGGGGATGCAGGAAGGCCCAGAGGGAAGGCTGGGAGAGCTCGGATCCCACCCCAGAGCCCTCCAGCTCCATTTCTTCCCAATCCAGGATGGATCTTCACCCTTTCCTTGGATGCAGGAAGGCCTAGAAGGAAGGCTGGGAGCTGGGATAGATCAGATCCCACCCCAGAGCCCTGCAGGTCCATCCCTTCCGCCCATTTCCAGGCTGGATTTTCACCCTTTCCTTGGATGCAGGAGATGCAGGAAAGCCCAGAGAGCTCGGATCCCACCCCAGAGCCCTCCAGCCAGGGGCACAGGGCAGCAGGAGATGCCCAGAGCACCACAGAGACCTTTCCCTGCATGGATTAAAAGCCATCCAAAAGCAGGAGAGGAAAATCGCCCGTGCCCTGCCCTGGGGCCGGCGCTCAGCGTTCCAAGCATTCCCAGTGCTGGGGCTGCCCGAGGATTTCAATGGGATTGGCCTGGGCTAACACACTGTGATCAAAGCTAATCTCTGATTAGCCACACTGAGGAGATTTAATTTAGTTTAAAGCCTTACCTGAAATGCAGAACTGGGTATTATTGCATATCTGAGCGGGGCTGCTGTTGTAAAGCTGCAGTATTTATGGGAGAATTAAACCCTCCCTGCGAGCGCCGCCCGAGGAGGCAGCGGGGCTGAGCGTGGCTCCAGACACTCCAAAATCACCCTCAGCCACGGAAATGGCACGGGGCTCTCAAGTGGCATTTATTGCTCTTATTTCTGTTTTGTTCCAGAGAGCCAAGTTCACGTTTTGAAGCCAGGGGGTTGAAATATGCCTCTCCCCCAAGGAAGGGGAGATTTTCACCCAGATCAGGGAACCCTCCAGGGATGGGGGCTCCAAAGCTCCCTGGGCAGTTCCAAGGCCCGAATTCCTCCCGATGCCCAACCTGAGCCTCCCCTGGTGCGGTTTAAGACCATGTCCTCATCCTGCCCCTGTCCCAGCCCGACCTTCCCCTGGCTGCTCGCTCCTGGCCGGGTTCCTGCTCCCTGGGCTGGCAATTTCGGGCCCTGAGGGGTTTTCTCAGCCCATCCCGGGAGGTGCAGGCTGCTGGGAACCGGGAGGGGTAAGTGCAGCCCTCCCCAAGCCTCAATCCCTTGGGAAATCAGAGCGAGGAAGGGGGGGTGAAAATAACCGTAAGCGAGCTAATTCCTATTAGGAACGAGCTGCTCTCTCCCCTCATCTCCTGCGAGCGTTCTTGATTAGCTGATAAATGATTAATGGTGCCAAGAAAAGCCGGCTCCTTCATCTCCCGCTTTCATCCCCCAGCGCCTCCGGGGGACTCCGAATGTCAGGGGCAGATGAAAGGGGCCCCCCGAGAGCCCGGGGGTGCCCATGGGCCGGGAGGAGAGGCCGGAGCCCTCCCTGGGAGCCTCCGTGCCCTGCCCCAGCTGGGAGAGCATCCTTGGAGCTCTCCTTGCTCTGCTCCATGCCCTGGGATTGCATCCTCCCTGCTCTTTCTGCTCTCCTCCATGCCCTTCCCAGCTGGGATTGCATCCTTGGAGCTCTCCTTGCTCTCTTCCATGGACTGGGATTGCATCCTTGGAGCTCTCCTTGCTCTCCTCCATGCCCTGGGATTGCATCCTCCCTGCTCTTTCTGCTCTCCTCCATGCCCTTCCCAGCTGGGATTGCATCCTTGGAGCTCTCCTTTCTCTCTTCCATGCCCTGGGATTGCATCCTCCCTGCTCTCCTCCATGCCCTGCCCAGCTGGTATTGCATCCTCCCTGCCCTCCCTGCTCTCCTCCATGCCCTGCCCCACCTGGTATTGCATCCTCCCTGCCCTCCCTGCTCTCCCTTTCCCCGGGAAGCATCAGGCACGTCCCTGGAATCCATCGCTGCTGACAAGGGCTCTATTTTAATGCTCCTAACAGCGATTTTTATTCCGGCACTATGCGGAGGCACTTAGGTTTTCTGCGCGGTTTTTACTTTTTAATCTGCCATACTTCTTGCCGGTGTCAAAGTGTCACCAGTTAATAGTCTGACTGGAAAAAGGAGTGTTTCAGATCTTGTTCCCCCGTCCGCGCTGTGAATACATTAGAGAGGCGCTGAATGATTTAAGAGGGATTTTTCTCCCCCTGAGCAGGCAGGAGAGGCGGAGGCGGGAGCGCAGGAGCGCGGCTGCTCCCGGATAAAAAGATGGGCAGTGCTCGCTGCTCCGGGCTCCCCCGAGGCAGAGCGTCTGGGGTGGGCACAGCCCCTCCTCATCCCTCGGGGATGCTGCCTCCCCTGGCACTCCGCAGCTCAGGCAGTTTCCCCCAGGACTGGGCCATCCCAGGGCTCTGAGCATCGGGAAAGCGCTCGGGCAGGCGGTGCCGGAGGGTGGGGAGCACGGGGAAAATTATTATTATTATTATTATTATTATTATTATTATTATTATTATTATTATTATTATTATTATTATTATTATTATTATTATTATTATTATTATTATTATTATTATTATTTATATTTATATTTATATTTATATTTATTTTATTTTATTTTAAAATTTTTATTTTTACTTTACTTTTAATTGTTATTTTTATTTTTTTAAATTATTATTATTATCACCTGCAGCCCACTAATTCCCCCCAGGAATCAGGGTTCCACAGGAAACCTGCTGAGGCCTGGAATGTCCAGTGGGACTCTGGGGATCTTTTTTGGGTTAAATCCGGCCTTACCCAGCGTCTGGCAGCTCCTCTCTCCCAATGTATCAATATCTGATATCTGTCCCCGTATATGGATATCCGATATCTCTCCCAATATATCGATATCTGCCATCTCTCCCATTATAGATATCAATACCTGATCTCTCCAATATATTGATAAGGTTTGGTGTGCCCACAGCAAGGGCTGGATCCAGGGAGCACCAACAGCTCTGACATCCACAGTCAGTGGGAGGGAAAGGGGCACTGACTGTGGGAGGGACAGAGGAAAACCTGGGATTTCCACAGCCCAGCCCTGGCTGCCGTGATGCTCCAGCTCCCGGGATTACCTGTCAGGCCTCTGTGAATGTTAAATAAAAGGTAAAAGGGTTTAACGGGGACACGACACCTCCGAGCATGGGGAACAGCTCAGCTCTGGTTCCCAGGGACGCTCCAGAGCCGGATCCACCCCAGGCAAGGCTGCACATCCAGGGCCAGACACATTTCCCTTCCCTTCCCTTCCCTTCCCTTCCCTTCCCTTCCCTTCCCTTCCCTTCCCTTCCCTTCCCTTCCCTTCCCTTCCCTTCCCTTCCCTTCCCTTCCCTTCCCTTCCCTTCCCTTCCCTTCCCTTCCCTTCCCTTCCCTTCCCTTCCCTTCCCTTCCCTTCCCTTCCCTTCCCTTCCCTTCCCTTCCCTTCCCTTCCCTTCCCTTCCCTTCCCTTCCCTTCCCTTCCCTTCCCTTCCCTTCCCTTCCCTTCCCTTCCCTTCCCTTCCCTCCCCTCTCCAGTGGGACCCAGGGCTGGGTTTGGGTGGGAAGGGTCCCCAAACATCTCCCACCCCATTCCCTGGGCACTCAGCACGCCTGCAGCCCCCCAGGAGCAGGTTTATGGCCCGGCTCACAGCCCTGGGATCCTGCTGTTGGTTCCCCATGGGTATTTCAGGGTGCAGCTGATGCATGGGGAGCGCTGGAGCCCGTGCTGAGCCAGGGCCGTGCTGCCAGGCCCAGGCATTAATTATTAACTCCGAGCAGGAGATTTGCCTCTCTGCCTGCACCAGGCGCTGCCGCGGCTCCCCACATAAAAGAGCATTAAGTGAAAGCCGGGATAAAGCCGATCGCTCGGCAAAGTGACGTCCCCGCTTTCAAGGCCCTATTGCTCGGCAGGAAAATTTACAATCCTTTAATTCCATTTACAAGGCGGCAACACAAAAGGGAGCCCGGAGACGGAGGCTGGAAGCCGGGGAGACTGAAGGGGAGGAATAAAATAAACAGGAGTCCAAGGGAGCCGGGATCAGGCCCCCCCCTCTGAAATTCAGCCGCTCATTAAATTCCAGCCGGGAATAGAGGGGGGAGCGCCGGGTGGGGCTCGGCTGCCCTTCAATGGGAGGTGTATTAAGTTATATAGGTTCCATCTTGTCCCTATTCACGCCGAGCCGGGTTGTCTATACCCGAGCAGCTCGGCGTAATTTGCTTATAAATAATTGACTTCTTGGCGATTAAAATCTCTGGAGGGGCTCCGGGTTTATTCACAACAAGCCTCCTCGGCCTGCCGTGCAAATTAGGCCTTTCAAACCTGTCTCATCTCCAACAGAAATGTTATGAAGAGTGATTTTTTTATCCCCTGTAATAACCTTCAACTAACCTTTAAACTGAAGTGAATAATTTAAATCTTATTTTCATATCAATGGGGGAGTCAAGCCAAGCAATTATCTTTTATCTGTATACTCTGTCGTCAGAGCGAGGCATAATAAAGTTTTCCCAAGTGGGCAGAGTGAGGCAGGAGAGGAGGAGAGAGCGGGAGCGCGCTGGGATCTGAAGCCATTAATGCGGCGATGAATTATTCAGTAATGAGGACAAGATCTGCCGGCGAGGATCCGCCAGCGCCCGCCCGGAGCTCGCCACGAACCGCCGGATAAATCGCGGGATATTCGGCACAACCCGAGCCGGCCCGGCTGGCTGGCTGGGGGGGAAGCCGCACCAAAAAACGGGGGAAAGGACAGAAGAAAAATCATCCCCAAATCCCCCCAAGCAAGGCGCTGAAATCCCCCCCGTGCTCATTAAATGCTGCCGGGCTCGCTCCCCCCCGTCCTGCCGGACCCTCCGCGATCTCCTTTTCCATTAATTCATAAAACACCGGCCCCGAGCCCGCGCTGATCGCAGCAGCAGAAGGCGGAGATGCTGAACATGGAGCCCTCCAAGCCTGGGCGGGGGAAATCAGAGCCTGGCATGGAATATTCACCCCGTGCCCTGGCAGGGGCAGGCGGGAGCGGGATGGGGACCTGGGAGCCGGGAGAAGCCGCGGAAAGGGGAAATAATGGTCAAATAATGGTTAAATAATGGTCAAATAATGGTCAAATAATGGTTAAATAATGGTCAAATAATGGTTCAGGGCTGCTCCCTGAAGTGCCTCAGATCCCTCCTCTCCAGGCTTTGACCTGCAGCCACAACCACCCCAGGTTTGCATCCCCAGATTCCCCTGGCAGCATCCATAAAAACTTCACTCCGCTGTGCTCCAGGGGATCCATCGGTGTCCCCAAAGCCGGGGGCAGGCGCAGGGACAGTCCTGTCCCCTCAGTCCGGGCTGAGCACACCCGCCGCAGCCCCCTGGCACCGGGCAGGGTTGGTGCTGCAGCCCGGGGTTCTCTCTTTGGGATTTCGGGCAGGGTTGGTGCTGCAGCCCGGGGTTCTCTCTTTGGGATTTTGGGCACGGTTGGTGCTCCCTCTCTGGGATTTCGGGCAGGGCTGGCGCTGCAGCCCAGGGCTCTCTCTTTGGGATTTTGGGCACGGTTGGTGCTCCCTCTCTGGGATTTCGGGCAGGGTTTGTGCTGCAGCCCAGGGTTCTCTCTTTGGGATTTCGGGCAGGTTTGTTCTCCCTCTTTGGGATTTCGGGCAGGTTTGTGCTCCCTCTTTGGGATTTCGGGCAGGGTTTGTGCTGCAGCCTGGGGTTCTCTCTTTGGATTTTGGGCACGGTTGGTGCTCCCTCTCTGGGATTTCGGGCACGGTTGGTGCTGCAGCCCAGGGCTCTCTCTTTGGGATTTCCCACCCAGCCAGTAAATAAATGATGGACAGACGGGAAAAGCCCTCGGGCGCACAAAAGCAGGAGCCAGGGCAATCCCGGGAGGGAGCAGGGCTGGATTAGATGTCAGGGCAGCGCTGGCACCGAGCGGTAAATATCTTCATGTAATCTTTCCACTTAAACCAATGATTAAACAGATTTAGCAGATGATTAAACAAATAAAGATTAATGAAACAAGCAAAGCAATCAAATCTTTATGGGGGAATAAATGCGTGATCCAAAACAATATTAGGACAAATTGTCTAAAACTAATCGAGGCTGCGCTGCTTTTGTCTAAACAGTATTTGTTATGTTCGCACTTGGGTGCAATCAAAATATTTGCTCAAACCGGGGTGGAACTGAAAATCCCAAACACCATCGAGGATTAAAGGGAGAAATGAGGAATGTTTTGCAGGATTCCCTGCGCTCCGGGCCAGCCTGGGGGCCTGAGGGGTCCCGTGGGAGTTGGGTTGAGGGTGGAGAGGAGCGGGATGGCCCAGGAATGGGAATGGGAAGGGATGGGACAGCTGGAGCACGGCCAGAGGGGCCTGGAGAGGCTCCATCATCCCGCAGCCACCGGTGCTGGTCCCTATTTAATCAATTTTATGGGAACTGCAGCATCTCCAAGGCCCCCCCAAGCCAGCCCACCCCATAATTCCATGAACTCAAGTCTTTGGTTGCTCCAGCAGCAGCAGCAGTGCCGGGTTTGGAGCTGTAAGTCTTTTTCTTTCATCAATTTTGCATAGGCGAAGATCGTGTTTGCTCTAAATACTTTTGTTTTTAAAGCCTCCTAAATTTTTGAAATGAAAATAACAAGGGGGAGAAAAGAGAAAAGACTTTTCCAGACAAACTGTCAGGAGGCTGCAGCCGCCAGCAGACACAGACAGAGCTGAGCTTAATTAGGAGGGAAGGGAGGGAGGGAAGGAGGTGCCAAAGGCAGGGAGAGCTGGGCCTGGTCCTGCTGCGAGCGGGGATGGGCCGGGGATGCAGCGTCTGATGGGAATGGGGTGTCCCAGATGGATCTGGGGTTTCCTGGCTTTGGGATGGTGCTTGGGGACAAAAGCCCTCTGGGTGCTGCTCCCAAAGCTTTGCTGAGGAAACGGGAAACTTGCCACTAATGCACATCCCTGTTTCCAAAATCAGCGGACTGGGGGGAATTCCTCATTTCCCAGGGAGAAATCAATCGGGTTCCTCTGTCCGGGCCCAGCAGGAACAGCCTGAGCTGCCACCCCGAGGGGAGCTGAGCGTCCCTGTGGGCTCAGGGGATGCTGGAAAAGCCCTGGGAGAGCGCAGAGCCAACCATTCCGGGCATCCATAAACCCCCAAAGTGCCCCATCCGTGGGCACGGATCCTGGGGGAGCGGGGCCCCAGCCCTGCCCTGCCCTCCCTGCCCTGCCGGGGCTGAGCGCCGGGGCTGCGGGGGAGGAGATGGGTACGGGGGGATCCCCGTGCTGTGCCGCAGGGACAGGACAGCCCTCTGTCCCTCTGTCCCCTGTCCCCCTGTCCCCTTCTCCCTATCCTTCTGTCCTTCTGTCCCTCTGTCCCTCTGTCCCTCTGTCCCCCTGTCCCTCTGTCCCCCTGTCCCCTGTCCCCTGTCCCTCTGTCCCCCTGTCCCCTGTCCTTCTGTCCCCCTGTCCCCTGTCCTTCTGTCCCTCTGTCCCCCTGTCCCCCTGTCCCTCTGTCCCCCTGTCCCTCTGTCCCCCTGTCCCTCTGTCCCTCTGTCCCTCTGTCCCCTGTCCCTCTGTCCCTGTCCCTCTGTCCCCCTGTCCCCTGTCCCTCTGTCCCCCTGTCCCCTGTCCTTCTGTTCCTCTGTCCCCTGTCCTTCTGTCCCCCTGTCCCTCTGTCCCTCTGTCCCTCTGTTCCCTGTCCCCCTGTCCCCTGTCCTTCTGTCCCTCCGTCCCCCTGTCCCTCTGTCCCTCTGTACCCCTGTCCCCCTGTCCCTCTGTCCCTCTGTCCCCCTGTCCCTCTGTCCCCCTGTCCCTCTGTCCCTCTGTCCCTCTGTCCCCTGTCCCTCTGTCCCTGTCCCTCTGTCCCCCTGTCCCCTGTCCCTCTGTCCCTCTGTCCCCCTGTCCCCCTGTCCCCCTGTCCCTCTGTCCCTGTCCCTCTGTCCCCCTGTCCCCTGTCCCTCTGTCCCTCTGTCCCCCTGTCCCTCTGTCCCCCTGTCCCTCTGTCCCTCTGTCCCTCTGTCCCCTGTCCCTCTGTCCCTGTCCCTCTGTCCCCCTGTCCCCTGTCCCTCTGTCCCTCTGTCCCTCTGTCCCCTGTCCCCTGTCCCCTTCTCCCTATCCTTCTGTCCCCCTGTCCCCTGTCCCTCTGTCCCCCACCCAGCCCAGCCCAGCCCCAATTCCGGTGTCATTCCTGCCCCACCCCTGCGCAGGACGGGCACAGGAGCAGAGCAGGTGGATGCCGTGGGCACGGGGGGGATCTCCAGCATCTGCAGCAGCTCTGGCCCCTGTGCCAGCCCTGCCAGCCCTGCCAGCCCCTGGCACCGTCCCTGGTGTGCCCGCAGCCCCCGGTGCCGCCATTCCCAGCCGGAATTCTGGAGCCTTCCCCGGCTCTGCCCGGGCACACGGAGCAGGTTTGCGTGGCGCAGCTGCAGCAGGAGAATCCAGCGAGTCCATGACACGAATTCCAAGTCTCCCTCCCTCCAGGAAAGGCTGGAGCCAGCTCAGCATCCCTCCTATCCCTCCTCTCTCTCCCCCTCCTCCTTTTTCTCCTTTTTTTTTTTTTTTTTTTTGGAGACTCATTACTATATTGTGGATATTCTCCACTAAAGGGCATCTCTTTGAATGCATTTGCTTTTTTATTAATGTGTGCTAAGACAAGTCAAGCCTGATTATCATGAAGACAATTGCTGAATTCCCTCCTGGAGAAATCTCATCTAGACTGTGTAGGCGTTTTAATTTCAGAGACCCATTAATTGGCACAATTGCTTAAGCAGCTGCTTTCCGTGTCATTTTAGGACCACTTTATGAAAAACAGAGCTTAAAAAAAAAAAAAAAAAAAAAGAAAAGAAGGGAAAAAAAAATATATGACAGGCCGGAGCTTTCTACATGGCAACATAATTAATGCAAGGAGCTTCCTTGGAGCAGCAGAGCAACAAAAAGGCACCAAAACACGGCTGCCCTGTGCTGTGGGAGGGGAGCCCGGCCCCTGCCCTGGAACGCAGCCGGGAGAGCTGCCCAGCACCCTGGGCTGCCCAGCCCTCCTGTGGGTCCTGGGCACAGCGCCCAGGGGAGCCAGCCCGAGCTCCAGGGTGGGCCCAGGCTGGCACTGGGGGTGCCCGGGACCCTCCCTGCCCTGGGGGGGCTGGGGAGGGGCTGGGGGACAGAGAGGCCCTGGCAGGGAGGGGGGAGAAGCAGCAGGAGCAGAGGGGCCCAAAGGCACCGAGCTGAGCCCAAACGTGGGTGCTGCCAGGGCTGATGCTGTGCCAGGGCATCCTGGCACATCCCAGTGCATCCCAGTGCATCCTGACACATCCTGGGACATCCTGGCACATCCTGGCACATCCTGGCACATCCTGATATATCCTGGCACATCCTGGTGCATCCTGGTACATCCCAATACATCCTGGTGCATCCTGGTACATCCTGGTACATCCTGATATGTCACAATGCATCCTGGCACATCCTGGGACATCCCAGTGCATCCTGGTGCATCCTGACACATCCAGGTACATCCTGGTACATCCTGATATGTCACAGTGCATCCTGGCACATCCTGATACATCCTGATATATCCTGGCACATCCTGATGCATCCTGGTACATCCAGGTACATCCTGGTACATCCTGATCCATCCTGACACATCCTGGTGCATCCCGGCACGTCCAGACACGTGCCAGCACATCCTGGCACATCCTGGCACATCCCAGCACATCCTGGTACATCCTGACACATCTCAGTGCATCCTGGTATATCCTGTCACATGCTGGCACATCCTGGCATATCCTGGCACATCTGCCAGCCCCCGTGGCATCTCAGGCTCCTGGAGGCCCTGGCTGCCCCCCTGGCACTCACAGGCTCCCACCTTCCCCACCTTTCCTTTCCCACCTTCCCCACCTTTCCTTCCCCACCTTCCTCACCTTTCCTTCCCCACCTTCCCCACCTTCCCCACCTTTCCTTCCCCACCTTTCCTTCCCCACCTTCCCCGCCTTTCCCACCTCTGGGTTAATCCCGGCATTGCCGAGGATCCAACCCTCCCTCCAGGAGCAGAGTCCAGCCCCGCTCTGGGCTGCTCCTTGCCACAGGCAAACCCCACGCTCCCATTTGTGAATGGCCAGGGCCCCTCCATGCCCGAATTATCAGCGGAATACATTTGCCAGCCCAAAGCGGCGCTAGGAACAATTACTTATTAATAAAGCAATAGCTAAATCTAATTACATCCCCATCAGATCCTGCAAGTAATAAAACCACAGTTGCCTTCCAGAGCTGAGGGACCTGCTGACCTCAAATCAAAGTTTAAACCATCCATCAGCTCCCAATACATTCCCAGCACATCCAGCAATTACCGTGCCCTCCACCGGCTCCCCCGGCAGGGGCAGGGGTCACCCCATGTGCTGCATGGCTGGGAGCAGGAACAGAGCCTCAGAAATCTCATTATCCTGTTAACCATACATTTATCTGACAAGATAAAAGAGACTAGGTGACCAAGCTATCATTAAAGATTAATAGAAAGTATAAAAAATTCAGCTGCAACCAGCATTACTGTTTAGTGCCTGTGATAGGCCTGACAGGATTATTAATCAGGCAGCCGAAAAGATTTAGGGCTTTGCTCGGGGTTTCTGCGTGCGCAGCCCGTCCCCTCTGGGCAGCCACTGTTAGTCTGGCTTTGGCAGGACCCGTTCCAGGGCCGGGACGGGGCTGGGGTGCTCCGAGAGGGACGGGCTGTTTGTGCCAGGCTGTTCAGAAATGGCACAGATCAATGCCAGGATTCATTTCAATCGGGGGCTACGAGGACCGCGCGGCTCCCAGGGTGATTTTCTCCTCATTCTTAATTCCATTTAAGTTTAACATGAAAGATTCCCAGGTAGCACCTACACGGGAAGAAACGAGATTTCCCTGTTTTTTGAGTCTTAAGTATTCTTTTTATTCTGCTGCGCTTTTTCCCTTTTGATCATGAATCAATGTCCGTCGCTGCTTCCCCGGGAAGCCGGGCTGCAGGCAGGGCTGCCCTGCATTTCCCCACCTGCCACAGACAAAAACCAATAAATCAGGGAAGGAGTTTTCCAAAAAACTCCTTGGAGGGGGAGCCGGAGGGGATGGGGGTTCCCAGCACCCCCAGGGATCCCTGCCTGGGTTTCCCTCCAAACACACATTTACCGTAGGAAATTCCACTGGAAGCCTTTGTGGGTCCGTCCCAGGGGGTTGGAACGGGATAATCCTCACAGTCCCTTCCAACCCAAACCATTCTGGGATTCTGTGACTCCACAAAAACCAACCTTTTATTTCCTCACATGGAAATATCCCAGCGGGAGCTCGGAGAGGCTCAGCCTTTCCCACAAAAATGGGACAGACCACAGCAGCACCTGCGAGCCTCCCAGGAGAATAATTTACCTCAAAACAACCCCAGAAATTCTTGTTCCCTGAAAAGAAGTGCAGATCAACCTGTGGAAGCCCAGGCAAGGATCCAAGCAAGAGGCAGAGGGAGCAGGGGAACACGAAGTGCCCAGAGCCTGGTTGGGAACACCATCTCCATAAGGACCTGGTTTCCATCCCAATATCTTCACAGCGAGGTCTCTCTGCTGCAAAAATCACATTTTGAAGCATTTTTTGCCTGAATTTTTGTGGTTTCGATCAATTCCCTCCATTGTGTGGGATCTTGCACTCGGGAATTAATGACCAAACATTAACTGGAATTGTGCACAGAGGGAACTGGGCCTGGAGAGGTGCTCCGGGGGGTTTGGTGACATGGGCTGGGGGTGACACAGGATTGGGGGTGACACAGGATGGGACACACTACAGGGATTGATGTGGGCCATCTCCTTCCCTGAGGAAGGAGCAGCAGCCCCAGAACAGGTTCCATTGCCTTTCCAGCAATGCAGAAATCCTGCAAACCTCCATGGAATCATGGAGTGGTTGGCCTTGGAAAGGACCTCAAGGCCCATCTTGTTCCAGGTTTAAAAGTGTCAAATTTGTACTTCCAAGGGAACACAGAATAGACCCAAGTGCTTCTCCTGGCTCTGTGCGCCAAACCTGCGCGTGGCCTTTGGCTTTTCCCAGGGCATGCAGATGGCAGCCGTGCAGGAATCCCAGGGTTTGGGAACTGAGCAGAGAGGTGGGAGCAGTGCACCCCCAGCCAGCTCCTCCTGCTCTGGAAAAACAGCACAGTTTGTCCTTCTCTTGAGAAGATTTCCTTGGAAAGACTTTTCTTGTAAAGGCACTTTCCACCGTCCCAGGGTGCTCCCAGCCCCAGTGTCCAGCCCGGCCTGGGACATTCCAGGGATGCAGGGGCAGCCACAGCTGCTCTGGGCACCTGTGCCAGGGCCTCACCACTTCCCAGAAAACAATTCCTTCCCAAATTCCCTGTGCCAGGACCTCACCACTTCCAATAAAACAATTCCTTCCCAAATTGCCACCAGGACCTCACCACTTCCCAGAAAACAATTCCTTCCCAAATTCCCATCCATCCCTGCCCCCTGGCAGAGGGAAGCCATTGCCCTGGTCACTCCAACGCTGCTGGACTGAGGAAATTCCTGTGCAATTCCTCAGAGAGGGGACAGCACCTGGCTTTGCCCAGCCTGGTGCCCTCCATGGTGCCAGGGTGCCGGAATGCCCAGGACCCTCCTGGTTCTGCCCAGCCCCAATCCAACCATCTCCAGAGGGTTCCAGAGCAGGGGCTGGCTGATCCCCAGCTGCAGGAAGGCAGCACTGGGCTCCCTGGCCTCTTTGAAGCTCACAGGAGCGAGATAAAAGGGAAATGTGAAAGCCTGTGCAGAGCGAGCGGGAGGGGATGGGAGCGGCACAGCCCGGGTGCGCCCGGCTCTGACAAGGCTGGGATGAAAGGGAAACCTCCAGCACGTCCCCGTGCTTCACTGGGGTCCCCACAGCGCTGCCGTGGGGCTGGCGGCTCGGTTTGGGGCCACAAGTGCTGCTTTCAGCTGTGGCGGGTGGCTCGGTTTGGGGCCACAAGTGCTGCTTTCAGCTGTGTGACATCGCCTGCAGCGTCACTCCTGCAGGAGGAGAAGCAAACCCACCCCGACCCAGAGCTCAGTGCATCTCCCAGGGCTCCACACCACAGGGAAACAGCTGGAAATTCAAACCATTCCTGGTTTTCTGTGGTATCCCTGCCTCGAGGGCCAATGCAAACCAGGTGCCAGGAGCTGCCCGAGGTGGGCTTGGGCTGGGGGGCTTCACATGGGGGCTCTGGCCCTGGGACATCTCATTCCAAGGAAATGCATGTGATTCTTGCTAAAATATCCCCCCACATCCCCATTTCTCCCGGCCTGGGGTGTTGTGGCTGCACGAACACATCCCTGTTCCCACGGGATGCTCCAGCCCCTCCGGGTGACCCAGGGATGGTGCTGCTCCCCTTGGGGCTCCAGGCAGGAACTCCAGGGGACTGGAAATGCTGGGGACTGGAAATGGTGGGGACTGGAAATGCTGGGGACTGAAACATCTGGGGACTGGAAATGGTGGGGACTGAAACATCTGGGGACTGGAAATGGTGGGGACTGGAAATGGTGGGGACTGGGAACATCTGGGGACTGGAAATGGTGGGGACTGGAAATGGTGGGGACTGGAACATCTGGGGGACTGGAAATGGTGGGGACTGTGAACATCTGGGGACTGGGAACATCTGGGGCTTGGAAATGGTGAGGATTGCAAACCTCTGGGAGGAGAATCCACCCCTTTCCTGGGGAGGAACTGTCCGAAGCGGATGGAAGACCAAGTCCAATTAATTATTTACTTCCATGAGCTCATGGAAACCTCCCCTGGAGGCTGCCAGGACCAGCGGGCTCACAGCTTTTATCTGTTTACCAGGATGAGATGGGAGAAGGGGCTGGGGCGGGGGGAAGGCGCTTAATGACGGCGTCTGTTGATCATCAACGCGAGAAAAATGAATTGCTTCCCCGAACCTGAGAAATATCAAACTGCATAAATAAACCCATTTCAATTATTAATAAAGGAATTTACATTCGGAGCCTGAGCATGAGAATTAATTTCATTTCTTATGCTAAAGTGGCCAGTACGGCTGAGGAGTCGAGAATTAGAAGGTGCAGAAATGAGGGGGAAATGGAGGTGGGGTGGGTTTGGAGGGAAAAGAGGCAACTTGGAAATTCCTGCTCTTAGCAAACCCATCTTCCAGCAGCTGGAAAGCAAAGGAAATGGGAATAAAAAGGGAGTTTGGGTGTGAGGGTGTTTTGGGAGCGATGGTCCCGCTCCATCCTCGATGCTCTCCTGGCCAGCACCTCCCATGGAAACAGCTCCAGGCAGGACGCTGAGCACAGGACGTTTGGGGACAGCCAATGCTGGCCCACAACTGATAAATACCAGATCTAGGCAAACCTGGCACTGAAATCCTTCCCAAAGCACTGCTGTGCCCTCCCTGCCTCTGCCCTGGGCCTCTCCCTCACTCCAAAGGGACCCTGATCAATAATCTGGGGTAAAGGCTGACCCGCACCATGGGCAGGGCAGAAATGGGACCTGAAGTGCTGCAACCAGCACCAGCGGGATGTGGAGCTGCTGGAGAGACCCAGAGGAGGCCACGGAGCTGCTGCAGGGCTGGAGCCAGGCCGGGAGAGCTGGGAATGCTCACCTGGAGAGCAGAAGGATCCAGGGAGAGCTCAGAGCCTGGAGGGGCTCCAGGAGAGCTGCAGAGGGGGCAAGGGATGGAGGGACAGGACACAGGGCATGGCTCCCAGTGCCACAGGGCAGGGATGGATGGGTTACTGGGAACTGGGAATTGTTCCCTGGCACAGGTGCCCAGAGCAGCTGCAGTCCTGGACCCCTGGGATCCCAAGGATGCTGGGCAGGGCTGGGAGCACCCTGAGACAGCGGCAGGGGTGGCATGGATGGGCTGTGAGCTCCCTTCCCATCCAAAGCACTCTGGGATCTCCAGAGAGCCACTCTGGGGACCCGGGGCAGGGGACAGGGGTGTCCCCATCCCCACAGAGCCCCAGAGCCCCGGGCCAGCCCTGCCTCAGGAGCTCACGCAGCCAGCGCCTGGCGCGAGGCACGGCGGGATCCAAACCCTAATTTGGCCTGATTAAAGCTTAATGACTCCAGCTCAGTGATGAAGGAGCTGCCCCAGTTTCCCGGTGCCAGGACTCAGGTGGGTGGGCACGGCTGGGGCTGGCCCGGGGACAGGGACAAACCGGGCACTGCAGCGGGAGGAGCTCCCGGATCCCTGCCCAGGGCCGAGCAGGGACACACCACAGAGCCCTAATGAGCATTTCAGTGTGAGAAACCACCTGGCAGCCTCTCCAGCAGCAGAGAATGGCTCTGTGCAGCCACTGGGGGGGCCCAGAACCACATTTGGGGGGCCCAGAACCACATTTGGAGGGTCCAGAACCACACTTGGAGGGTCCAGGGCCCCATTTGGAGCTGCAGCCTCCTCTGCCCAGGTCACCCCCAGCCTGTGCTGGGTCACCCCAGGGCTTGGGCAGGGGCACAGGGGGCAGGGAATGGCTCTGGATAGGGGCACAGGGGGCAGGGAATGGCTCTGGTCCCTGCAAGCCCTGGCAGCAAACCCATCTCCCCACGTGCTCACAGGCTCTGGACCCCATCAGAGGGGAGCAATGCACACAAGGTGCTCTCCTCATGAAAGCATCTTTTGATTATGTTATTGCAGCTATCAAAATATTGCCGAGTTCAGAGCGTTCCTGCGGGATCCCCGAGCTCTTCAAAGGCCGCAGCGGCGAGGCTGGGGAGAGAGGAGCCTTTAATTATGTCGGCTCCACGCTCGCTCCGCCGCGCTTTCCCCGCAGAAAAAAGGCCTTTAATGAGGACAGGCCCATATGGCTGCATTGTTCAGGCAGGGAAATGAAGCTGATTTTGGGGTTTTCTCCAACGGATGTGAGAGTTTTCCCTCCCAGCCCCACATTCCGAGGGGCTCTGGAGCACAGGGAAGGTGTGGAAGTCCCAGCCTGGCTGCAGAGCTGCTCCCATCCCTGTCCCAAACCCAATCCCAATCCCAGTCCCAATCCCAGCCCACATTCCTGCCATTCCCCACCACTCTCACACCCTCCAGCAGCATTTTCCTCCTTCCCAGCCCCATTAAACCCCATGCAGAGCAAAACTGAGAGATTGCAGGGGGTGCCCTCCACCAACCCCCTCATTTTGCTCAGGTTCCGTTTGAATTTCGACGTAAATCCCCGTTTTTACCCCCAAAAGTAAATAGCAGAGCAGGGCCGTGTGCTACACACTCTAAAGGACTCACTGAGTACATTCTGCTAATAAATCCTGCTGTCTGGGGGATGTAATTAAAGGCCAGCGTGAGCTGCAGGATCCCAGCAGCTCTGCAAAGCTTTTGGACGCTTGGAGTCCTAATAAAAGAGAGTTTTGTTCAAGAACTCGCAGGGAGCAACCACAATTAATTGCCAAGGAGGGCGTGTGCCTCGCTGGAGTGACTAAACATGAAAAATGATGGAGCAGAGGTACAGAAAAGCAACAAGCCCACGGGGTTTTCAGGAGAGCGAGGGCGAGCGGCTGTGACGCAGCAATTCCTGCCCTTCATCCCACATCCCACATCCCACATCCCACCCTGCCACCAGGCTGGCTTCTCCGGGGGGCTCTGAGCAAGGAAACCCAGCAAGAGTCACTCAATGTAAGCAAAAATTTTTTTTTTTTTTTTCCTGGGAATGTTTCCCCGTCCTTTCCCCCTGAAGCTGAGGAGCAGAGCAGGATTTGCTCCCCCTTTTCCTGAGGAGCTGTGGGCAGAGCAGGAGTCTCGCAGGGGGTCACGTTTACTTCCAAAACACAAATATTTACACTTCAATAAAAGATTGGTTTCCCACAAGGGATTAAAATCCACCTGAAGCCCGAGGTTCAGACTTTCCCCATTCCACATCGCCAAAAATCCCCAACCCCCCCGTGCCCAGACGGAATCACAAAGAGCAGCCTCTCAAGGGCTGGAGAGGCAGCAGCGGCATTTTAGCGATTTTAGCTGCCAATTTCTTTGCTTTCCATGTTTTACATGACAATTGAGGGAAATCTTCCCCAGACAGCAATTCCCGTCCCGGTCAGCGGGACACCGGCACCACAATACACAAATTACAGCGCTGGCAGGAGCAGCAGCCGGAGCTGGAGACGCCACATTGATGCCAAAAAATTCGCATTTCAGGCCGCCACAAAGGCAGAGTTTTGCTGCGTTTCCCATGCAAATACCCAGGCAGGGGAGCAGCGGCACCTCTGGCTCGGGGAGCAGGGCCAAGGACGGGGCTGATAAGTTTAGGGAAAAGCTTGGGCAGCAAGTTCGGCTGTTTGGGGTAACCCGATGGATCCGAGCCTCAAAATCCACAGGGTCGCAGACATCTTTTCATGAAAAACCCTCTTTTTTTAGGATTTTCCCTCCTGAGAAGCTGGGAGGCCTCAGGAACAAAATGTGAACATTGATTATCTGCTGCTGTGGAATGGAACAGGTGCATCTGGGATTGGCCCATGTTGGATGTTTGTAATTAATGGCCAATCTCAGCTGGCTCGGACAGAGAGCTGAGCCACAAACCTTTGTGATCATTCTTTGCTATTCTATTCTTAGCCAGCCTTCTGATGAAACCTTTTCTTCTATTCTTTTAGTATAGTTTTAATGTAATATATATCATAAAATAATAAATCAAGCCTTCTGAAACATGGAGTCAACATTCTCATCTCTTCCTCATCCAAGAACCCCTGTGAACATGGTCACACCACAGATCTGAGCCTCCCATGGATCTGAACTTCCCATGGATCCGAATTTCCCATGGATCTGAACTTCCCATGGATCCAACCTTCCATGGATCCAACCTTCCCATGGATCCAACCTTCCCATGGATCTGAACTTCCCATGGATCCAACCTTCCCATGGATCTGAATTTCCCATGGATCCAACCTTCCCATGGATCCAACCTTCCCATGGATCTGAACCTCCCATGGATCTGAACTTCCCATGGATCCAACCTTCCCATGGATCCAACCCTCCCATGGATCTGAACCTCCCATGGATCCAACCTTCCCATGGATCTGAACCTCCCATGGATCTGAACCTCCCATGGACCCTCCCTCGCTGCCTGGGGGTGAACAGCCCCCAGGGATGCAGGAACAGCCAAAGAGATGCAGGAACAACTCCACAGATGCAGCCCCTTCCCATGGATGCAGGAACAGCCCCATGGACGCAGGAACAGCCCCATGGATTCAGGAACAGCCCCATGGATGCAGGAACAGCCTCACAGCTGCAGACTCAGCCCCCACACGGATGCAGGAGCTCCCCACACGTGGGGTTCACAGGCCCCTGGTATTTTGGGGCTCTTTCCAAGCTGCCCCAGCTCCAGGTTACATCGCCCAGGATTCCTGCCAGCTCCTGCTCCCCGCACATCTCAGGGTGCTGGGGGTGGCACCCGCCTGTGCTGGGGCTCCCCGGGCTCTGCCCGCCAGGAGATGCCCCTGGCACCCTGGAGCACGCGGGGATGGATGCAGGAGAGCGTTTCCAATGGAGTTCCCAAAATCCCAGCCCGGCAGAGGCAGTCCTGCCCCCAGCCCTGCAGCCACGGAGATCCATTGATTTCATCGGGCAGGAATGCTGCGAGCTTCAGAACCATTTCCCCTGCAATTCCCTCCCCAGCTGGCTTTTCCAGAGTCCCTTCTTGCCAGGGAAAGCAGCAGCCGACCATGGGAGCGAAGGCGTTCGGTTCCCCACCGCGGCCTTCCAGAACCGGGGATTAAAAATGGAAAGGGGCACCTTTAAAAGTTTAATACCATTTAAATGTTGCAGTGCCCCTCCTGCAGCAGATCGTTCCGTAAAGCAGCTAATTAAAAAATGGCTGCTGTGATGACAGACTCGATTAATAGCTTTTGAAGAGCAGCCAGTGCACCAACTGCTCCTGGAGCCATGATGAAAGCTAATAATGTAGAAAATTCTGCCAATTCTTCTAATTCATGAATATTTAAGCCTGTGAAAAATCTGTCAGATTATAGCACTTCTCTGGTGATTTTCTGCTTAAGTACAGGCATGGGTCTGTGCCAGGGGCTCCCAAACTTCGGGGAAGTTTTATTGTCTGCAGCTCCAGAGCCCTGCGGCCTCTCAGGCCTCCTTAACCCCTGCCAGGGCAGGGGAGCCAAGGGAAAGGCTGGGCTGGGCTCAGAGGGACACCCAGACGGACACAGGGACACCCAGACGGACACAGGGGCACCCAGAAGGACAGGGACACCCAGAAGGATGCACGGACACCCAGATGGACACAGGGACACCCAGATGGACACAGGGACACCCAAATGGACACAGGCACACTCAGATGGACAGGGGGACCAATGGAGGCATCAATGCTGGCACCAATGCAGGGGTCAGCCCTGGCACAGTGCAAGGTCAGCCTGGCACAATGGTCAGCCCTGGCACAGTGCGGGGTCAGCCCTGGCAGCTCCCTGGCTCCCCAGCTGGCTCTGCAGAGCCCAGCACAGGGCTGGCTGAGGCTGGGGCTGGGGCTGGGGCTGTGCTGGCAGCTGCTCCCTGGCAGCGCTGCTCCCTCACAGGGGGTGCTGCTGCTCTGCCAGGTGACTCATCTGACAGCGATTCCCAAAACCCAGAGGGATGCAGCCGGTGGGAGCAGTCAGCAGCTCCTCTGCTCCTGCAGGCTGGCGCTGCCTGGGGGCAGGGGCGATGCTCCAGGCTGCCGCACAAGGGATGGATGGTGCTCCGCTCCTCTCCCTCCTTCCCTGCCTTTTCCCCACCCAGCCGGCCTGGGTCTCACCGCTGGACCTTGCTCCAGGAGGAGGATCCAGGCCAGCAGCAGCAACAGCAACAGCAACGGGCCCTTCTCCTCTTGTTCCCCATCCTGCAAGTGGGAATGGCCAGGGCTTGGTCCTGCCCTTCCAGCTGGGACAATGCTGCGGGAAGGCTCTGGGGCAGGGCAGCTCTCCCTGCCCATTCACAGGGCAGGGTGGGGAGGGGGCAGCAAAATGGGGTGAGGGGATGCTCAGCTGTCCCCCGGCGCAGGGAGGCCTCGGTTCAGAACATTCCAGCATATGAAGCACGGAGCGGCTTTGAAACAAAAGCGGGGAAATAAAACCAAACATTCCCCACTCGTTACCTGGAGCTGAAGGGGCAGCTGATCCCCAGCCTGGCTGGCCCAGGGAATGCTGCCACGGCTCCATGGAAGCTCCCCCTGCCCAGCCTGCCCTCCCTGCGCTGCCTGAGCCCGGCACTGTTCCACAAACACTGCTCTGTAATTAAGGGCTTACAGCATTCGCAGCTCTGCGTTTCCTGGTGGGAAACAGCTCCATTAAAGCTCTCAGGGCTTAGTGGGTCAGCCTAACCCCGAGGAATTCTCACCTCCAGGACACCTGGCATTCTCCAGCCACCTTGGGCAGATCTTGTGAAGGTGAAGTCGTTCCTGCCTCCCTTCCTGCAGCACTCACGGCTCTCTGTCCGCTGGGAATGAGCTCTGCAGGCTCAGGGGGAATTTTGACCTTCACTGGGGGCCAGGATTTCTGCCCAGCTGCGGGGGATCCACCCATCCCATGCCCAGAGAAGAAGAGCACAGGAACAGCCGAGCCCCCCTTCCCCTGCTCGTCACAGACCTTCAGCCACTTACAATGTCACTTCAGCTGAGTAATAAGCAATTATGATTTAATTACTCCAATGCTCTTCAGCGGAATTTTCTGAATAATAATAGTCACTTTTATGGCACCTCATTTATCCTTTCTGCTCCTCATCTGGGTTTATCCCACTCTGCTGCCAGCCTCGGCACTGCCAGAGCCACTGCAG
>NC_080442.1:19973605-20001105 GCF_028018845.1 Melospiza georgiana
GAGAGAAACGGATGGATTTGAGCTCTGCCAGAAGCTCTTGTTGCTTTTGCATCAACATCTTTATTTTCCAAGAGAGGATTTAAGACCTTGTTGTGTATAAACAAGCGAGACTGGAGGAACTCGAACGGTGAGGAACTGTAAAAGGTTATACTGAAAAATGCTCTTAGTCTGCATGAAATAAGATTCTTCCTGGAAACATGACACTGAACATTGAAGGGAGGGGGAGGAATAGCTGTAAAATGGCTAGAGAAAAGGGGTTACAAATTAAATATAATAAAAAGAATCCTTTTGAATGAGATCTTAATTTAACCTCAACATCATGACCGTATATTTCAGGAAATTAATCCCTTGGCCTCCAATAAATCCAAAGTACAACACAACCACTTACGGTTCAGCGACGAGCCATTAGCATGGGCTCCAGATCCTGCTGAACCACCCGAGCCATCATTCAGGAATGTGCTGAATTCCCATCGGGGCTGGGCTGCCCCTGGCACCGGCCTCGTCCTCGGGAGCACCAGGAGGGGTCTGCTGGGTTCCTGCCCACCCATCCCGACCTTCTCCTTGTCAGGGATGCACAGGATGCTCGGGGATGCTCGGGGATGCTCGGGGCCGTTTGTGGGAGCACAGAAGTGCAGCAGAAACCTTTTGCGGGAGCACAAGGAGAAGTGCAGGAGAAAGCTCCCTGCCAGCCTCTGGGAGCTGCTGCTCGGCGCTGCCAGCTTGGCACCGGCCTCTCCTCCTGCATATGCCCCAAGACAGACGAGGCAAGGAGCTCCTAATGAGCCGGGGGTGTAACCCTGCTCTGAGAGGGAACATATGCCACCGCAGCTCCCTTGGCACCGGCTCCTGGAGCCGCCTGCTGCCAGGGAATGCTCGTCCCAGCCAGCCCGCAGCCATCCGGGGCTCTGAGCGGGAGCACACGGCCCAGGTGAGGGGCACTGGGGCTCTGCAGGAATCCCTGAGGAGCACAGGGTGCAGGTGAGCAGCACTGGGGCTCTGCAGGGATCCCTGAGGAGCACAGGGTGCAGGTGAGGGGCACTGGGGCTCTGCAGGATCCCTGAGGAGCACAGGGTGCAGGTGAGGGGCACTGGGGCTCTGCAGGGCTCCCTGAGGAGCACAGGGTGCAGGTGAGGGGCACTGGGGCTCTGCAGGGCTCCCTGAGGAGCACAGGGTGCAGGTGAGGGGCACTGGGGCTCTGCAGGGCTCCCTGAGGAGCACAGGGTGCAGGTGAGGGGCACTGGGGCTCTGCAGGGCTCCCTGAGGAGCACAGGGTGCAGGTGAGCGGCACTGGGGCTCTGCAGGGCTCCCTGAGCCTGCTGGAAGAGCTGCTTTGTGTCAGGGGGTTCCTCCTGGAGACACGGCCCTGCAAATCCACGGGGATGCTGAGGAGCAAGGAGGGGTCTGGGTGGTAGAAGGCATATCAAAGAGCAGGTCTGGATGGTAAAAGGGGAACCGAGGAGCAGGTCTGGGTGGTAAAAGGGACATTGAGGGATCTGTATGGTAAAAGGGACATTGAAGAGCGGGTCTGGGTGGTAAAAAGGACATTGAGGGATCTGTATGGTAAAAGGGACACTGAGGAGCAGGTCTGGATGGTAAAAGGGACATTGAGGATCTGTATGGTAAAAGGGACATCGAGGAGCAGGTCTGGGTGGTAAAGGGGCTCCTGACAAACAGCAGCCACCCCCTGTGACATCAGCCCTGGGGACAGGGACACCATGGCCCCAGCCAGGCTGGCATCAGAGCCAGCCCCTCTGGCAGCTGTCCTTGCAGGCAGGAGGAGGGATCTGGAGTGGGAGCGTGTCTGTCCCAATGGACAGCCCTGCAGAGCTGGAAATGACATTCTGACAGGCAGGGGAAAGCAGCTGCCCATCAGAAAGTGTTTCTGTCAGCAGCACAAGCGCAGGGCAGGGCCCCAGCCCTGAGCCCCAGGGCATCCCAGGAAGCAGCCACAGGAAAGGAGGCAAAGTGCAGCTTTTGGTGGGGAATCACAATGGGCAGGGGGCAGGGGATGGCTGCAGCTGGGGTAGGTGCATATTTGGAACAGGTTCTGCATCCAGAGGGTGCTGGGCAGTGCCCTGAGGCTGCCAGAGCTCCAGGAGCCTTTGGAACACGCTCCCAGGGGTGAACAGGGTGGGGTTGTTGGGGGGTGTCACTCTGATTTTTGAAGATTTTCTAAGCCTTCTGATGCTGACATTCTTGTAGAGAACTTTCTCACACACTTTCTGTAAATAACTCACTGTTTTGCATTCCTTTATAGAAGAAAAAAAAGCTGATAGACTATTAGTTTGTCCAGTGTCATTGGAGAGGTGGCACTGTCACCCTCCAACCCACGGTCACACTTAGAAAACTATAAATGTCAGAGTAAAAAAACAAACTTCCCTTTTTTCTTCACCTTGAGAACAACAGCGTGCGCTTGTGTTCCTTTCGTGTCCAATAGCGACGGGGGGGTCTGGGCTGGGTGACCCCTGTGGGGCCCTCCCAGTTTGGGCTCTTCCCTGAGCCCACAGGACCATCCCTGGTCATTCCCACATCCCAGCAAACCCTTTGTCACAGGGGTCACCCCTTGGGGTCTGTCACCACCCTGACCCCACAGGACCACCCCTGGTCATTCCCAGCGCACCCCTTGGGGCTCACACCACCCTGACCCTTTCCCTTCCCAACCCAAGGGCAGCATCTCCCTCCCAGGCCCGCACAGAGCTCCCCACGTGCCCGGGAAGGTGGGGAGCAGGGCAGCTCCATGGTGCCAGGGCAGCTCCGTGGTGCCCGGGAAGGAGGTGGGAAGCAGGGCAGCCCCGTGATGCCCAGGAAGGAGGTGGGAAGCAGGGCAGCTCCGTGGTGCCAGGGCAGCTCCGCGGTGCCCAGGAAGGTGGGAAGCAGGGCAGCCCCGCGGTGCCAGGGCAGCTCCGCGGTGCCAGGGCAGCTCCATGGTGCCAGGGAAGGTGGGAAGCAGGGCAGCCCCGCGTTCCCAGCCAGCCCCTGCTCCCCCGTGCCCATCGCGGTTCCCACCGCGGATGCTGCGGCCGGGCCAGGGGAAGCTGCTCCGAGCTGCAGCTCCAGCAGAGCAGCTGGAGCAGAGCTGGCCCCGCTGGGAGCCCCTCCGTTGATGGGCTCACGGGAGATGAAATATTCAGCAGGATTAAGAATTTGGAGGAGGTGGAAATCAAAGTGGAAAAGGAAAACAAGCAAAAACAGCTCAATCTGGCCTCGGAGCGCTAATTGTCAGCGGGACTGGGGCTAAAACAAACACAGCACAGCGAGCTGCCGGCTTGAAAGGGGAAGGAAGAGGGTGAAGACGTTCCCATCGCATCGAAAGCAGCGTTTGTTTCGTCCCCAAAGCCACAGACAGCCCCGTCCCCGTCCCCTGTGCCCTGCCCTGGCTGTGACCTCCAGGGAACCGGTGCCCAGGTGAGTCCCCAGCCCTGCAGGTGCCCCAGGACGGCCCGGATGCAGTGACAAGGTGGGCACAGCACGGATTCCATGACCCTGGGGGGCTTTTCCAGCCCCAGTGACTCTGTGACCCCCTCCTGCCCGGGCAGGGCTGTGTTCAGCATCTGCATGGTGCCACCACAGACACCCCAAAGCCCCAGAGCAGCCCCCCGGGCCTGCAGCCCCCTCTGCTCCCTCTCCTGGCTCGCAGGGCCCCGGGCTGAGGCTCGCAGAGAGATTCTCTCAGCCCCAGCTCAGTTATCCAACACTGCAATTTAAGTTGACAATTACATGGTAACCGACTTGCACACAGAAAGAGGCTCTGGAAGTATTCCCAGAATACAGAAGTCTGACAGTATCCACCCAATTTGTTGCAACAACAAAGAATACTGGAATATGTCCTTTCATTTGGCAGAGGACTCCTTTATTTTTTAAGGCTAGGTGGGGAAATTTAGCCTGCTATTTAGGGAGCGTGTTGTGCCTTGAGAGTGACAAGCCAAGAGTTTCACTCGAAAGCCAAACTCCAACACAAATTGCAGCCTGCCACCCAAGGCAAGGAATCAGTGGGATGCATCTGCTGTGGGGGGCTGTGCCTGGGGGCCCTGCACAGCTCCCTTACGTGTCCTCCCTCTCTGCAGGAGCTCCAGGAAAGGGAGCACCCAGCTGTAAAAAATCCCCTCTTCCTCAAAATGTCTGTGCCCATGGCAAAGGTGGATGGTGAGGGTGGGCAGACCCTGGCACAGGGGCCCAGAGCAGCTGTGGCTGCCCCTGGAATGCCCCGGGCCAGGCTGGATGGGGTTTGGAGCAGCCTGGGATGGTGGGAGGTGTCCCTGCCATGGCAGGGGTGGGGTGGGATGGGATGGGATGGGATGGGATGGGATGGGATGGGATGGGATGGGATGGGATGGGATGGAATGGAATGGAATGGGATGGGATGGGATGGGATGGGATGGGATGGGATGGGACGGGACGGGGTGGGATGGGATGGGATGGGATGGGATGGGATGGGATGGGATGGGATGGGATGGAATGGAATGGAATGGAATGGGATTTAAATCCCTCCCAAGCCAAACCACTCTGGGGCCCTGGATTCCACGTGGTGCCCGTGCTCTGGAGCAGAGCCTGGCTGGGGATGCCCAGCTGCTGCCTCCCTGCCCTGTGATCGCCCTCAGGCCTGGCTGCAGGAGGCTGCAGGGAGGGAAGGAAGGAAGGAAGTGGTTTGTGGAATGGTGGCAGCGCTGAGCCGGCTCAGAACGCGGCCGTGGCTTGAGGTTTGTGCCCTGGAACGCTGACTAATTTCCACCAGAAACAAGACCACAGGAATAAAACACCATCCCGAGAAACACCCGTGTCACCAGGCTCTGACAGGGAGCCCCAGGGGCCTGGGGTGACCTGGGGGTGCCCAGGGCTGGGTCCTGGGCTCAGTGTCCCCACTGTGACACTGGGGTGACACAAACCCCCCAGCAAACAGCCCAAAACCATCCCCAATAACAGGCGGGGCTGGTGGGAAGGGCTCGGGGACCGCACAGGCACCCCAGGCCTGCTGCAGGCCGCTCACCACCCCCAGTGCTGCTCAGGTGCCCCCAGAGCCGCGGGCACGGCCCTGTGCCAGCAGCCAGGATGGCACAGCTGCCCAGAACCAGCCCCGGGCCGGGCTCACGCCGCAGCCAGGGCTCGGCTGGCAGCACCAGCAGCAGGAGAAAGGTAATTAGGCGGTAGGAAAACATGAGAGGGAGAGAGCAGAGCGTGTTTGGGGGGGAGATGTTATCTGTGGCGCTCCCGGGAGCTTTGGCAGGGTTGGGGCGTTTCACTGGGGCACCGCAGCACCGGAATGAACCCTGGGCTGCCAGGGAGAGCCACATCCCTGCCAGCAGCGAGGCTGGCCGGGCCCCACTGCCACCTGGACACCGACACCCAGCCTTTCCCACCCAAACCTCCCCCAGCAGCAGCAGCAGCAGCAGTGAGCTCGCTGTGTGCAGGGCCAGAGCCGCCTCCATCCAAGGGCTCCGGGGCAGGAACAGCAGCACCCGTGGAGCTGGGAGCTGGAGCTGGAGCTGGGAGCTGGAGCTGGGAGCTGGAGCTGGAGCTGGAGCTGGAGCTGGAGCTGGGAGCTGGGAGCTGGGAGCTGGGAGCTGGGAGCTGGGAGCTGGGAGCTGGGAGCTGGAGCTGGGAGCTGGAGCTGGAGCTGGGAGCTGGAGCTGGGAGCTGGGAGCTGGGAGCTGGGAGCTGGGAGCTGGGAGCTGGGAGCTGGAGCTGGAGCTGGAGCTGGGAGCTGGGAGCTGGGAGCTGGAGCTGGAGCTGGGAGCTGGAGCTGGGAGCTGGGAGCTGGGAGCTGGAGCTGGAGCTGGAGCTGGGAGCTGGAGCTGGAGCTGGAGCTGGGAGCTGGAGCTGGGAGCTGGGAGCTGGAGCTGGAGCTGGAGCTGGAGCTGGGAGCTGGAGCTGGAGCTGGAGCTGGGAGCTGGAGCTGGGAGCTGGAGCTGGAGCTGGGAGCTGGAGCTGGAGCTGGAGCTGGAGATGGGAGCTGGGAGCTGGAGCTGGAGCTGGAGCTGGAGATGGGAGCTGGGAGCTGGAGCTGGAGCTGGAGCTGGAGCTGGGAGCTGGGAGCTGGGAGCTGGGAGCTGGGAGCTGGAGCTGGAGCTGGAGCTGGGAACTGGAGCTGGGAGCTGGGAGCTGGAGCTGGGAGCTGGAGCTGGGAGCTGGGAGCTGGGAGCTGGAGCTGGAGCTGGGAGCTGGGAGCTGGAGCTGGGAGCTGGAGCTGGAGCTGGAGCTGGAGCTGGGAGCTGGAGCTGGAGCTGGGAGCTGGGAGCTGGAGCTGGAGCTGGAGCTGGAGCTGGAGCTGGAGCTGGAGCTGGGAGCTGGGAGCTGGAGCTGGAGCTGGAGCTGGGAGCTGGGAGCTGGAGCTGGAGCTGGAGCTGGAGCTGGGAGCTGGGAGCTGGGAGCTGGGAGCTGGAGCTGGAGCTGGAGCTGGAGCTGGGAGCTGGGAGCTGGGAGCTGGGAGCTGGGAGCTGGAGCTGGGAGCTGGAGCTGGGAGCTGGAGCTGGAGCTGGAGCTGGGAGCTGGGAGCTGGAGCTGGAGCTGGAGCTGGAGCTGGAGCTGGAGCTGGAGCTGGGAGCTGGAGCTGGGAACTGGAGCTGGGAGCTGGGAGCTGGAGCTGGGAGCTGGGAGCTGGAGCTGGGAGCTGGGAGCTGGAGCTGGGAGCTGGGAGCTGGGAGCTGGAGCTGGGAGTTGGAGCTGGAGCTGGGAGCTGGGAGCTGGAGCTGGGAGCTGGAGCTGGAGCTGGGAGCTGGGAGCTGGAGCTGGGAGCTGGAGCTGGAGCTGGGAGCTGGGAGCTGGAGCTGGGAGCTGGGAGCTGGGAGCTGGAGCTGGGAGCTGGGAGCTGGGAGCTGGAGCTGGGAGCTGGAGCTGGAGCTGGAGCTGGAGCTGGAGCTGGGAGCTGGAGCTGGAGCTGGAGCTGGAGCTGGGAGCTGGGAGCTGGGAGCTGGAGCTGGAGCTGGGAGCTGGGAGCTGGAGCTGGGAGCTGGGAGCTGGGAGCCGGGAGCTGGAGCTGGAGCTGGGAGCTGGGAGCTGGGAGCTGGAGCTGGAGCTGGGAGCTGGAGCTGGGAGCTGGAGCTGGGAGCTGGGAGCTGGAGCTGGGAGCTGGAGCTGGGAGCTGGAGTTGGGAGCTGGGAACTGGAGCTGGAGCTGGAGCTGGAGCTGGGAGCTGGGAGCTGGGAGCTGGAGCTGGGAGCTGGAGCTGGAGCTGGAGCTGGAGCTGGGAGCTGGGAGCTGGGAGCTGGAGCTGGAGCTGGGAGCTGCTCGGTGCCCGCAGCACTGCTGGGGCTGCTGGAACAGCCACGTGCAGCTCTCCCCAGCCAGGGCTCTGCTCCTGGCTCGGCTCACCCAACCTGTGCCCCGAGTTGGCTCAGCAGGAGCAGCACCCACTTCAAACCCGGGCTGGGCTGGGCTGGGCTGGGCTGGGCTGGCATTCACTGCCAGCAGCGCTGCCCCGGGACCAGCACCGAGCCTCTCCCTGCCTCCCGCCTGCCTTCCTCCTTCTTAACCTTTTTGGCTCCTTTATTAAAGCAACTGAACAGTTTAGAGGGATTTTTTCTCCCTCCCCCCCTCCTCCTGTGTGGCTCTGGGTGTAATCTGCCTTGAATATTTGATGTGGAGTCTCTGGTGAGAGCGAGCGGGGTTTTTATGGGCGCTGGAGGAAAACTCTTGCAAGGCAGAAGTGGTAATGAGCACCCCTGAGTACCCTCTCGCTTTCACAACCGCCTGTCTTTAAAAATGAGCAGGAATTGGGCAAGCGGTTCTCATGTGGGAGCGGCGCTCCCAGCCCTGCTCTGCCTTCCAGGAGCTGCAGCAGCCCAGCAACACTTGTTTATTCCAATTGAAGCTGACACCAGCAGCGGGCCAGACCAACCAGACGGGCTCGTGTGTGTCCTGCTTTATTTCCAGCCCGGATTAACAGCATCTCTTTAATTCCTAATGGGCCGTTCTGGGACTCGCAGGGCTGTTCAAACAGCAGCCCGGGCTGTGGCACTTGTGTCCCTGCTCCTCCCCTGTGTCCCCTCCGTGCCCAGCTCCTGATTTCCCTCCCAGCCCAATTACACGCCATGAACTCCTGGGAAGCTTTTCATCACACCCACACGCATTTTTTTTTTCCACATCCAGGTCTCTGAATTTAACACAGCAGACACGATTCCTCTCCTTTTCAAAGGCACGATATTCCCTTTCATTTCCAGCCCTCTGTACATCATAACCCTGAGCAAACTCTGCAGGAGCTGCTCGGCACCGCTGCGGCTCCGGGCCGGGATAAACAGAGGGGAGAGTCCTGGGGGGCCCTGCTCATCCCCAGAGTCTGCCCCCAAAGCACACACCTGTGGGGCACCCGGCCAGGCTGGCACGGCTGGGCGCTGGCAGGGCTGATGGGGAGGAGGCTGGGGTGATGATCCGTGGGTGTCGGAGCTCCCTGTGCCTGCAGCCGGGCCCAGCAGCCCAACGGGACCAGCTGGACCCTGACAGGACCACCCGCACCCCAACAGGGTCACCTATATCCCAATAGGATCACCTGCATCCCAACAGAATGACCTGCACCCCAACAGGATCATCTACCTCCTAGCAGGATCACCTGAACCCCAACAGGATCACCTACATCCAAATAGGATCACCTGCACCCCAATAGGATCACCTGCACCCCAATAGGATCACCTGCACCCCAACAGGATCATCTACACCCCGAGAGGAGCCCCTGCACCCCAAGAGAACCCCCTGCACACCCGGCTGGTGCCCCCCAGTCCCACAGCCATGGGATCTGGGGTCCCTCGGGAGCAGCAGGGTCCCGGCCTGGGGCAGGGGATGGGCAGCAGATCCTGCTGCAATGCTGTCCCCTGTTCCCAGGGACAATGGCAGAGCAGGCACGGACAGGGAGGAGATGCCAGGCCCAGTGGCACAAGCAGGGCACGGCTGGGATGCTGCAGAGCCGGTCCCTGCCCGTGCCAGCTGCAGGAGCTGCTGGAGCCGGTCCCGGTGCCCGCGGGGATGCCCGGCTGGGCAGCCAAGCCCAGCCCCGAGCTCTGCAAGGGCCGGGGGTCCCTTTGGGCCAGGCAGGCTCTGATTGTCCTGGGGAGGATTAAAAAGCTGATTAGTGCAGCTCGGGCTTTGTGCGGGAGCAGCTCCGGTGCCTCCTCCTTCCTGTGCCCTCAGCCAAGCGAGACCCGGCCGGGCTTTCCAGCTGCTCCCAACAAAGCCGGGCCCAGCTGGGCCAGGGCTGGCTCCAGGAAGCCCCTGCAGAGCCCCAGGTCATGCTCAGGATTCCCCCTGCAGCCCCTCGGGGATGGGAAAAGGGGCATTGACAGCCCCAGTGCCCACGGAAAGGGGCATTGACAGCCCCAGTGCCCACGGAAAGGGGCATTCCAGCACCCCATACCTGCTGGGAGGCACAGGGGCTCAGGAGTTCCTGGGATGGGCTGAGGGTCATTTCCCTCTCCCAGTGTCAAGGCCACGTTGGACAGGCCTTGGAGCGAGCTGGCAGAGTGGGAGGTGTCCCTGCCCAGGGCAGGAACACAAACACGTGTTTGGGATTTCAGGTCCTCTCCCACCCAAACCGTGCCAGGATTCTCTGATTCCGTGTCCAGCACCCTCTGTGCCAGCTGCCCCCTGCTCGCTCCGTGACCAGGCCAGGCTGGCAGCTGAGGGGGCACCGGGGCTCAGCCAGGCTCTCAGCAGACCCAGCACCACCTTACAGAAACGTGGGAAGGAGATTTGGTTTCCCCCCAGCTTCCTCCGGCCCCTCCCTGCCGAGCTGCAGCAGGATCAGAGAACATTATTAAAACAGTGTCATGTTACCTATCAATAATAAATGACCAGAATAAATTCACCGCTCCCCGCCTAATAACCCTGCTGGATTTCCATACCAATATCTGCACAGAAATGGGTGCTCCTTCCAGCAGCCCTCCAGGTGGACATGTCAGACACAGCCCAGCACCCAGCCCAGCTTTCAGGGGGAAATTCTGATTTCCTGCTGCAGAGGGAGGAAGGGGAATTGGGCACTGATGAAATGAATCCAATATCAGCGATGTGCTCTCGTTCACATGCAGCCCAAGCATCCCCACCCTGGTGTTTGCACTGCTGGGAGAGACTGGGATGTGCTGGGAGAGACTGGGAGAGACTGGGAGAGACTGGGCCATGCTGGGAGAGACTGGGAGATACTGGGCCGTGCTGGGAGAGACTGGGATGTGCTGGGAGAGACTGGGAGAGACTGGGCCATGCTGGGAGTGGCTGGGGATGCCCAGCTCAGGATCTGTGCTGCCCCAAGAGCAGCAAACCCAGGGCAGTGTTGGAGCTACGGGGTGGGTGCCAGCAGCCCTGGCTCCTGCCGTGCTGCCCAGCGTGCCAGGGGGCTCTGCGTGCCTTTCATTTGGCTTTTTCAACATGTCAAAGCAGACTGCTTCCCTCCCAGCGCTCTCTGATGTGGTCGGATTGTTTTCGCCAAAACTTCCCAAATACAAAGTTTCAACCTAAAGCAGACGCTGCCCACAGAAAGCTTTTCCCCCCCGAGCTAACTGTAAAGTTGTAAGCAAATAAAACTGGATTTAATAATGGGAAATATTCCTCATTCTTGTGCATACGCCTCTGAAGTCAAACCACCCTCGTCGAAGACGTTCCCTCTGCAGCAAAGGGGGTCTGTGCTGGATGCTCGGTGCTCTTTGGACCAAAGCACATGGAAAACTGGGTTTGTTTCCCTTCATGTGGGCACAGCCTCCTGGCAGTATTTAAATCTCCTTCCCTTGGAGTCTCAGCATTACCGAGGAGCTGCTTTGTTGCAGCCTTTTTCCAAGAGCTCCCCGAGCCAGTGTCTCCCAGCACGGCCCAGCCCTCGGGTCTGCCAGCATCCCCAATCCCACGGGGCAGCCCATGGGCACAGCAGGCTCCTGGCCCAGTCTGCTGTCAAAAACCAGCTGTGAGGGTCTGGAGGCACCTGGCAGTGGCTGCAGAGGGGTGGCAGGAGGGCACTGTGCAAATACCCAGCAGGGCAGGCAAGGAGCACATCCCACCCCACCTACCCAGCACCACTGCCACCGCCAGCAAGGCTTGGTACTGCCACAGCCCTCAGCCCCCCGGGCTCTTTGTTCTTCTCATCTATAACCTAATTAAACCCGACTGGGGCCGGGTTTCACATCCTGTGCCTCTTTCCGTGCTGTAAATCACGAGAAGCAGCCCCGAGTGCAGAAGCAGAGGCAGAGGCGCAGCAGCCACGCCAACATCCAGGGGCAGCTTCTCACGCCACCACGCCAGGCCCTTCCCGAGGGCTGCTGGTGAAACTGCGGGCTGGGATGACACAGCCAGGCTCGCACAGGAGCGGGCAGGACCGGGCAGGATCACCAACACGTGTTTGGATGTGTTTGGGAGGCCCCGGAGCCGCTGCGGTTTGTGACGGGACCTTGCGCAAGCGGCACCGCCGGGCGCGGTGGGGTCTGTCCCCAGGGCCGCCCTCGCTGTGGGGCTGTGGGAAGGGCACCCCGAGGTGCCCCGGGCACCCACAGAGGGGCTGCCAGGCCGCTGCCAGCCCCAGGCACCCCCGTGCCACTCCAGTGCCACCCAGGCACCGGGCTGGGCTCCCTCTGGGCTTTCACAGCTCGAGGTTGCCACCAGAGCGTGAGGTTTACCAAGAGGGTTGGAGACAGGAAAATCAGCAGGAAGATAAAAGTCCACTTCAATCAGGCGCAGTGCACAGACAAATCTCTCCCAGGACGTGAGGAGGGAGGAAAACCAACAGTGCTCCGGGCTGTTTTTCTCTGCCAGGATCCGGAGCAGTGGAGAGGGCCACAGCCAGCCGGAGCAGCGCTGCACTCACCAGGTGCCTTGGAAGTCTGGGATGGGAACGGCACTTTGCCTCAATCCACAGAGCCCCCAGCTCCTCTCCCTGCACCCCTGGGCTAGTGGGACTGAGCTGAGCCTGACCTGCTGGAGGTGGCACTGGTGCAGGTCCTTGTGCCCCCGGAGCTGGGCAAGGGGACACAGCAAGGTCCAGGGTTCAGTGTGATGGCACATCCCTGCTGATCGTCCCAAACAGAGCCCTCAGAGACAGCCAGGTCACACCCCCAGCTCCTTTCAGCCCAAAACCAGCACCAGAGGCAAGAGGAGCTCACCTGACAGGGGGACAAGCTCACACCTTGATCCAGGAGGCCACACGTGCCTGGAGTGTATCCAGCAGGACACACCTGCCAGCTGTGGCGAGGAGGAGGAGGAGTGTGGCTGAGGAAGGACACAGAACACTGCCAGCTCTGCCCCTCTGACACTATTGTCTCGCTCCTTCCCCATCCCATCCAGCTCATGCTGCTGCTCTGCCAGGAGCCTGGGGCAAGGTCGTGCTCCTGACCCCGCATCAAGGCACCTCCCCGTGCTCCCTGATCGGCTGTGATCCCTCACAGACATCCCCTGCATCCTTCCATCTCACACAGCCCTTCCCTGCCAGCCTGGGAGGCGCTTTGAGCCGCTGCCTCTGGTTTAAATGGAGGATCAGAGGCACAGGGTGGGAAGTGACAAACCTGCCGTTTCCCCAGGAGCACAGCGCCAGCCTCCCAGCAAAGCTCTCTCCCTGAAAGGGAAGAGAAGGAAAAGAGCAACGCTTCAGAAATCAGAGCCTCCTTTGCGGGGATCTAAAAGGGAGAAGATGCAAAGCACGCCGTGGATTCCCCTCTGCGCACAGGGCTGTGGAGGTGAGAGCACAAAGCAGCACAGCACAGTCCCTGCTCTGGAACGCTCCCTGGAGCCTGGAGATCCAGCCATTCCCACACGGGAGCCTTTGAGAGCCTTGGGAGGGACAAGATCGGCCTCGTCCCAAATTCCTGCATCCCTCTGGAGCTGCTGAGGGCACTCACCATGGCCCTTCCTTAGCCCTGCCTGGTGTGTGGAGCATCCCAGGGGGCAGGAGGGGCTGGGATGAGCTGAGGGATGACACCCAAGGCAGCCCCAGGCATGAGGGACACGGGGAAGTGTCACCTGGACACTGCACAAGCCGCCCTGCTGCTGGGGAGCCCCTCTGCCCCTCGGTGATTTTGCATTCTGAGCCGCTCAGATGCTGGGGAGCCCCTCTGCCCCTCGGTGATTTGGCATTTTGAACCGCTCAGATGCTGGGGAGCCCCTCTGCCCCTCGGTGATTTGGCATTTTGAACCTCTCAGATGCTGGGGAGCCCCTCTGCCCCTCGGTGATTTGGCATTTTGATCCACTCAGATGTTGGGGAGCCCCTCTGCCCCTCGGTGATTTGGCATTCTGAGCCGCTCAGATGTTGGGAGGCCTCTGCCCCTCGGTGATTTGGCATTCTGGGCCACCCAGCACTGCCAAACCAGCCCGAGCCATGGTCCCAGCAGGACTGGGCTGCCCCATATCCCAGTCACTGCTCTGCAGGGGAGGAAAGCATTTACAGAAATCAAGAATTCAAGCCTGGGAATAATGCATCAATCAACAGCCTCTTCTTTTGGGCTCACCGAGTGCCATTCAAAGCACTCAGAAAAAAACAGTGATTCATCTGTGCTGTTATTGTTAAAATCCACACCAAGGTGCTTTTGACAAATATCAAGTGCTCTGAGGAAGAGCATCGGGAATAAAGGCCTTAAAAAAAAATTAGTATTTCTTTCAAAGGAGAGCTGATTTCTTACATTTTAATCCTAACAATCCACAGTCAGAGAGTCCAGAGGAGGCCATGGGCAGGGCCTGGCACAGGTGCCCAGAGCTGTGGCTGTCCCTGCATCCCTGGCAGTGCCCAAGGCCAGGCTGGATGGGGCTTGGAGCACCCTTGGGACAATGGGAGGTGTCCCTGCCATGGCAGGGGGGGCACTGGGTGGGATTTCAGGATCCCATCCCATCCCAGGATTGATGCCCAGCAGCACAGGGGCTCCTGTGAGCGCTGCCCAGCTGGCAGGGAGGGATGCAGGGGTTGCTCCTGCACCTCTGGAGGGATGCAGGGGTTGCTCTGCACCTCTGGAGGGATGCAGGGGTTGCTCTGCACCTCTGGAGCTCCCCAGGTGCTGCTGAGCCCTCGGCACCACCAGGAACACCCAGGGTCTGGGATCAGCCCCAGCAGCAGGTGCTGCACAAGCCCTCACCTCCCTGCCTGGCATCCTGGCACCGGAGGGGAGCTGAGAACCCAGAGGGCTCCCGGATCCCTCCCCAGCACGGGCAGCCCCAAATGCTAATGCAGATGCCAAACCCTTGTAAAACGCCTGCTGAATTCTGGGGAATTAGGAAATTTCCATTTCAATTCAAATACAAATTAAACTCCAAGTTGCCATCAAAGAAAAGAAGAAGATGAGGATCAAAGTGATGCAACACTCTGGGAAAGGAAAAGATTAAAGAAAGTAAATTGAACAAGATTTTAAAGAGATATTAAAAGGTGTTAATGCAAGCTAATGCGGCTAATGAAGAGAAAGGGAGGCTATTCAATTAACATTTGCAGCAAGGAGAGGAGAGCTTTCTACACCTCCGCTACAACATCAAAGGCTGCATGCTACCTCTTATTAAAAGGGAACATAGAATATTTAAAAGGCAGAATAGATTAAAATAGATTTCAGATAATTACGTCTACCTCCATAATGGCAACAGTTTATCATTATATTCCAAAAACAAATCTAATAATATGTGCCACATACTGCGGTTAGAAACATTCTTTGAAGTGCTCCAGAAAAGCAGCAATTAAACCCGAGCACAGACGGGTCTGTGGTTCCTCGGGGCACTGGGAGGGCCGGGGTGCCCAGCTGGAGCTGGGAATGGTGCAGGGCAGGGAGCTGGGTGTTTGGGTCTGCGGTTCCTCGGGGCAGCGGGAGGGCCGGGGTGCCCAGCTGGAGCTGGGAATGGTGCAGGGCAGGGAGCTGGGTGTTTGGGTCTGTGGTTCCTCGGGGCACTGGGAGGGCCGGGGTGCCCAGCTGGAGCTGGGAATGGTGCAGGGCAGGGAGCTGGGTGTTTGGGTCTGCGGTTCCTCGGGGCACTGGGAGGGCCGGGGTGTCCAGCTGGAGCTGGGAATGGTGCAGGATGCTCTGCAAGGAGCTGGTGCAGGGCAGGGTGCTCTGCATGGAGCTGGGGTGTTCAGGCAGGAACCCAAAGTCACCTCTGGAAATGTGCCTGAACGCTAAGGGTCACTATGAAAAGTGAACGTGGAGCCATACCAGCCCTCTCATCTCCCAGTACTTACAAAAGCAGGAATGGAACCGACACTAGAGGAATCAAAACCCTCCATACTTACTTTATATGACTTTCTAGTAGGGTCAGCCAAACAAGCTATCTGGCCCATACCCCGAAAATGATGGTTCAGCTCCTTCCCCTGCTAATGAAGCCTCAGGCAAATCCAATCTTCATCGCTGGCTTACTCCTGGGAACAACCATTACTATCTCAAGTAAGCTCTGAATTACGGTGTGGACCATCCCACTCCAGCAGTGGCTGGGAAGGGGGAAAGCCCTGGAGAGCAGCCCCGGGCAGAGCTCAGCCTGGGTACCCACAGGTGACACCAAAGCCTCCCTGGGATGTCCCCAGCAGGGCTCTGGAGCTGCTGCCAGCAGGGAACCCAGTGCTGGTTAACCAGGAGAGGCAGGCTGGGCGGTTTCCAGCAATAATTACAGATAATTTGGGTGTTTGCAGACACCTCCAAAGCAAACAGGGCGGCCCCGGTGGCCCCGGGTGCTCCTCGGGCTGGGATTTCACCTGCAGGGAGCTCCTGCACAGCTCTGTGTTCCCGCAGGGATCTTTGCCACAGCACACACCAGGAAGAGATGTGGCAGATCTGGGTGCCGGGAAGGGCAGAGGGGCACAGAGCACCCACTCGGGGAACAGCAGAGCCCCAAACCCAGCTGGGAGCAGCCAGGGCAAGGCTGGAGAGCACGGGGGGGATGTGGGGTCTGTGCTGGCACCAGCTCCACACTGGAGCTCTTTGAGAGGTGTGGGCTGTGCAGGAGAGAGGCCCTGGAGGCATTCCTGTGTCTCTGTGCTCCCCATGCCAGGCTGCAGCCAGGAGGAGGCAGGGAGGTGCCGAGATCCCATCCCATCCTATTCCACTGATCCCATCCCATGCCATCCCATCCCACTGATCCCATCCCATCCCACTGATCCCATCCCACTGATCACATCCCACTGATCCCATCCCATCCCATCTCATCCCATCCTATTCCACTGATCCCATCCCATCCCATCTCATCCCATCCTATTCCACTGATCCCATCCCATCCCATCCCATCCCATGCCATCCCACTGATCCCATCCCATGCCATCCCACTGATCCCATCCCACCCCATCCCACTGATCCCATCCCATGCCATCCCATCCCATCCTATTCCACTGATCCCATCCCATGCCATCCCATCCCACTGAGCCCATCCCATCCCACTGATCCCATCCCATCCCATCCCATCCCATCCCATCCCACTGATCCCATCCCATCCCACTGATCCCATCCTATTCCACTGATCCCATCCCACTGATCCCAGCCCATCCCACTGGTTTGAAGGGAACGTCGCTCTCACAGCTCCCTGCTCTCCTTGGGGACCCTTGTTGGCTCCCCAGCTGCACAAAGCTGTCAGACCTGGGGAGTGGGACCTGGCACTGACTGAGGGCCCAGCTCGTGCTGCTGGACGTGGGCACTGCTGCTGTGCCATCCTGGAGCAGCCCCATCCCACAGCAGAGGCAGCTCTGGGTCCCACAGCAAACCCCCTTCCCAGGAGCATTTCTGCTCTCTCCTGCCCTTGGACACTTCCAGCTCACTGACCTCGCCATGGAGAGGATTTGCTTGGCCAAAATTTCTTTTAGCCCTCCCAGATAACGCTGCTGCCCCTCACTGCTGTCCAGCTTGGAGCTGCCTCCATCCAGCAGGAGAGGAACAGCTGGAGCTGGGGTCCAGCCCCGAGAGGACCCCTCAGGGCAGGCACAGATCTCTGGGGAGCTCCTGCTCTGCTCCTGCTCTGCTCTGCTGCACAGAGGGAGCTGCCCAGGGCACGGAGCCCCCCCAGCACCGCAGGACCCCGAGCAGGGGAATGGGAGGTGTCAGCCCCATCTCATCCCAGTCCCTCGCCCTGCCAGGACCTGCTCCTGCCCTGTCACAGCCGCTCAGCCTCAGCCCTGGCCCCGCAGCAAACGGGGGTGAGGGGACCTGGCACAGAGAGAAATCCTCCTGCTGCTGCTCTGTGCCTGGAATGGACACAGAGCCTGCAGGAGGGGCAGCCTGCACTGCC
Organism: Melospiza georgiana; assembly: GCF_028018845.1. NCBI lineage: Eukaryota > Metazoa > Chordata > Aves > Passeriformes > Passerellidae > Melospiza > Melospiza georgiana. The sequence continues at coordinate 19,990,731 of NC_080442.1, forward strand.
CATCTGCTCTGCACTGCACTGCACAGCTGCCCTGCCCCAAATCTCACCCTCTCCCCAGCTCCTGAGCGTTTCCCTGAGCTGGATCAGTGATCCCCAGGCCCGGGGCAGGAGCACTGGGCTGGAGGAAAGGCAGGAGCTCCCCATCCCAGCCAGGGCGTGTGAAACACCCAGAATCAGCAGAGCTGTGGTTTCACATGCCAGAGGAGCAGTGGCTCAGCATCACCCTGGGGCTGCTCAGCATCACCCTGGGACTGCTCAGCATCATCTGGGGCTGCTCAGCATCACCCTGGGACTGCTCAGCATCATCTGGGGCTGCTCAGCATCACCCTGGGACTGGGACCAGCTCAGCATCACCCTGGGGCTGCTCAGCATCACCCTGGGGCTGCTCAGCTCCACCCTGGGACTGCTCAGCTCCACCCTGGAGCCTCATCCCAGGGCAGCTGGAGCAGTTCTGGCCACCAACACCCCCAGGGATGTCCCCTCCACGCCCCTCACCACCTGCAGGGCCTGTCCAGGCACCACCCTGGGAACCCCTCTCACCCCTGCTCGCAGGAACCCCCTGGTTTTGGGAATCTTTCACAGGCAAATGTCAGCCCTGCTGAAACATTTAAATTTTCCCATGGGAGACGTCTAAGCAAAACATTAACATTTTGACTTAAAATGTCATTTCATTCTGGTTCTTCAATTAAAAACAAAATGACATTTCAAGTCAAAACGTTGATTTGAAACGGATTTTTTTTCCTGTTGTTTTACTTCAGAAACCAAAATTCCATTTCAAGTGAGAGAGACAAGAAAGGCTTGTTCGGAGCTGGTTCCTCCCAGGTTTGCTGAACAAGAGCCCCAGGAAACCCAAATTCTGGGAACAACCTGTTTTAAGGGAATTTTCTGCATTTAAAAGGACGTGACAGGAAGATGCTGGCTCCTGGGCGGGTTCACACCAGGAAGGGGAGCTCAGTGAGGGGGGCTGGCATTGTCCCCATGTCCCCAGGGCCATGCAGGGACTGAGGCATCTCCTGAGCCCTGCCTCCCCTCCCACAGTGCCCACCTGTCACCCTGGGAGCAGGGGCAGCCTTGCCTCCTTTCCTTGGCACTCCACATCACCACCACAGCAGCGTTTTCCCTCTGGTAAAATCCGAGTCCACAAAAATTCCCTGAGCAGTGGACTGGAGCAATTTAACATCCTTTCCCTGCCTGCTTTCCTCTCGCTGCACACGAAATATTCTTTTCTGAGCTACAGAAACACTTGGAAACCGCTTTACCCTTAAGTGCCACGAGGCCTTTTCCTCCCAGCTGCGCAAACATCGTGGAGCAGCCTGGGCTGTGCCACAGCCTCGCTCTGTGCCACCTCCTGGCACGTTTGGAAAGCCAGGGGAAGGTTGTGGAGACCCTGACGGCGTCCCAGGGAGCATCCAGCACTGGCAGTGAGCAGTGTCCGTGAGAGCAGCTGTGGGTTTGAACATGGGGAAATGTTCACAGCAGCTTCAGACCCTCCCAAAGCCCCTGGTTGGGTTCGGGCGCAGATCCCAGCTCAGCCAGGGGGTGTAACGCAGGGCAGGATGGAAGGAATTGCCCTGGGCAGAGTTCTCACCTGGGATTCAGGTGCATTCACTGCAGCCCCTTTGGGTTCTCACCTGGAATTGGGTTCTCACCTGGAATTCAGCACTGCAGCCCCTTTAGGTTTCACCTGGAATTGGGTTCTCACCTGGAATTCAGCACTGCAGCCCCTTTGGGTTTCACCTGGAATTCAGCCACTGCAGCCCCTTTGGGTTTCACGCAGAATTCAGCACTGCAGCCCCTTTGGGTTCCCACCTGGAGCTGGGTTTCACCCGGGATTCAGCCCTGCGGCCCGACCTGGAGGCAGGGTCCAGCTGCTGACACGTGCAGGGTGAGTCCCAGTGGGCGAGGGCCGGCGTTTCCCAGCTGGGCGCTCCCAGGAATAGCAGGGCTGTATTTAGATGCCCAGGCTGCTCTGGGATGGAGCCTACGTGGCTCCCAGCAGGAGCCGGGCCTGTCACGGATGCACAGACGTGGTTTCGCTCCAAGGAGGTCACTTATAAGGCAAGGCTGGCACACAAGAGCAAAAGCAGCCCGGGGTTGAGGAGAAATTTGCTGGAGGCCACCCCAAAGCAGTGCCAGAGCAGGGAGCAGCATCCAGGGCTGAGCTCCCAGCCCTCGACACACAAACCACATCCAAGGGCTCCGGAGAGGAGCCAAACCCAACCACAGAGCAGGCAGGGAGCTCAGCTCCCTTTGTCTGCAGCACACAGAGGGATGGGGAAAGTAACAGCCACCCTTTCCCTCTGATCCCACCCAAACCTTGCTCCCAACCAGACACTCCGGCACAGCCAAGCCCAGAGCAAAGGGAGGATGAGGTTTTGTGCATTCACCACCCCTGGAACGTCCCAGGCCAGGTTGGATGGGGCTTGGATCGCCCTGGGACAGTGGGAGGTGTCCCTGCCATGTCAGGGTGGCTTTGAGGTCCCTTCCCACCCAAACCATTGCACAACTGGCCTGCATCCCCAGCCCTGTGTGAGCTGCAGGCGCTGCCCCAAAGCCTTTGGAGGTTCCTGGCACCGATCTCCTGCCCCCACGAGCCTTCCAGCAGGGCCCCAGCACCCACAGCCGTGCCCACATCCCCGTGCTGGCAGCCCCAGCGCCTGCAGAGGCTGAGGAGGCAGAGCTGGCCCTGCCACCCCTGTCCCCTGCGCTGGCAGCCAGAGCTCTGCAGTCACACCGTGTTCCTGCTCCGCGCAGGGGAGAAGCTGTCACTTCGCTCTAATTAGCCAATTAGGTCCCTAATTAGCTGATGTAATTACTCCGAGGAAGTGATTTCATTTAAGAAAAACCTTATTCCCGAAAGCAGACGGAGGAGCCAGCCCGGCACCAGCAGGAACGGCCGGTGGGGGCTGCACCGGGTGGGGACAGGACAGGGGTGGGGATGGGACAGGGTGGGGATGGGGATGGGGATGGGGACAGGACAGGGATGGGGACAGGACAGGGATGGGGATGGGGACAGGACAGGGATGGGGATGGGGATGGGGATGGGGATGGGGACAGGACAGGGATGGGCATGGGGACAGGACAGGCATGGGGACAGGACAGGCATGGGGACAGGACAGGCATGGGGACAGCAGAGGGATGGGGATGGGGACAGGATGGTGGTCAGAAGGAGAGGATGGTGTGAGGACAGGATGGGGACGGGGACAGGGCCGGGGTGGGGGCAGGGGATGGGGACGGAGATGGGGACAGGACCAGGATGGGATGGTGACAAAGGCACGGGACAGTGGGACCGGGCCGGGCGGCCCCAGCTGCCCCCAGGGCCGCAGGAAGCGGCTCGGCGTGCGGGAACAGCCCGGGGAACAAACGCGGCGTCATCGCCGCCATCCCCCAGCCCGAGCGGAGTCGGAACCCACAAAGCGCTTCCCACCAACAATTTGTTCTCTCACAAGAGATCAGATAAGCTAATCAGCGCGGCTCCATCTGTCGAAAGGATGGGGGTGGGGGGGGAAATAATACTGCTTATTTACATTTTTTCCCTTTTCTTGATGTAACTTCTAGATCTAATCAGCGCCAAGCTGTGCTTTAATTGGAATTATGGAGCAGACGTGCATTTCTCTACAGCTCGTTTGTCTCCTCAGCACAAAAACTCCTCGGTCCGGTGCCCGAGGTGGCTCTGGGCATCCTCCTACCCGGGCTGGCACAGGTGTGATGGAGCTGGGGACGGCCCAGGCGGGCACGGATGGAGACGCTGCAGGGCACCCGGACAAGCCCTCCCCGGCCGGGCAGAGCTATTTCGGTGTGACACGGCCAGCAGCCCGCTCCGCTCTCCCCGATGAGACCCGACAAGCACAAGATGTCCCGCGGCCCTGCAGCAGCCCGAGCTGCGGATGCGGTGACCTTTGCAGACGCGGGGATCGCGGCGCTCCGGGCTCCGCGGCTGCTCCTCCGCTGCCTTTCCAGGCCAGCAGAGCCCGGGCAGCTCCGAGACACCCCCCGGGCACCCCGTGCTGCCCCTAGAGCAGCCCCGGTCGGGGCTGGCACCGCCACACGGGGCTGGCATTGTCACACGGGGCTGGCACCGCCACACGGGGCTGGCACCGCCCGCCTCGCCGCCCACGGCTCCGAGCCGAGCCGCGAATTAGCACTGAAAAAGCGTAAAGGGCTTCAACTGAAGCAGGTTAATCCGCAAGGGATGGGGACAGGGACGAGACGCCCCGTCTGCTCCCCGGAGCGCCCCATTAGGGCGGAATGAAGGCCGGAGCGCCAGGCGGGTCAGCAGAGGACAGGGATGTTTGCGCTGCTCCTTTCCCACAGCCCCGCTGGTGGCTGAGCTGGAAAAATCCCCGAGATGGGCACATGCCAGCACGCTAAACTGCGGTTTATGTCACCTAGAGCACTCCGCAAAGTCTCAGTGATCTGCAAATAATTAAAGGAGAAAGCAATCAATCTTGTTGCTCAAAACAGCGATTAGCCCCGGAGAAGCCGGCATTGTAATTCCGCCGGCACCCGGGGGGGAAGATGCCGCATGCATAATGAGAGCTGCGAGTCCTCGCAAGTTCAAGGACCACGGGGTGTTCTCCGCTCCCGGTGGGAATTTCCTGCGCTCTCCGCGGCTGCGGCGCGCCGTGTTTCATTCCACCAGCCCCGGGAGCGGCGGAGCGGCGCTGGGGATGCTGCCCGGGGCACGGAGCTGCTCCTGGGACAGATCCAGGTGGGATCCAGGGGACCCTCCCGGCCTCCAGCCAGCCCACCCTGAGCTGTTCCAAGGACACGATCCAGGTGGGATGCAGGGACCTCCCAGACACCACCCTGAGCTGTTCCCAGGTCATGATCCAGGTGGGATCCAGGGGACCCTCCCGGCCTCCAGCCAGCCCACCTTGAGCTGTCCCCCTCTGCGGAGAGGCCAGGAGGCTTCACCCGGACAGCCCTGCCCCTTTTTAGAATCATTTAGCTCAGAAACCTCGCTGAGGTCAAGCCCAGCCGTGCCCCCAGCAATGCCAAGGCCACCACTCATCCATGTCCCCAAGGGTCACATCGCAGGGATGGGGACTCCAGCAGCCTGGGCATCCTGTTCTGATGTTCCTCCCAAATTTCCCCCAAAGTTCCCCAGCCCAGGCCCGGCCGTGCAGCCGCTCCCGCCCCATTTCTGCGGGGTTTGGGGTCACCCTCCGGCCCCGGGGTGGCCCCGAGCCCGCCCCGCCTGTCCTGCCCTGCCCCGGGGCCGCTCCGGCGGTTTCGCAGCTCCGAGCCCGCCCCGCCGCAGGGCCGAGAGGAAATTGCGATTATTTGTTGATGGTTTTTCAGAGCCCATCGCCTCCCGGAGGCTGCCACAGGAGCTCCTTGTTGGTGCTTCCCCACCGACCTGCCTCTGCCAGCTCCTGTGCCAAACCCATTCCCAGCGGGGCTGTGGGAAGCCTCGGCTTGGAGAACACTCATATTTCACATCCTAAAAGGGAGAAAGGCAGGAAACTTTTCCCTCAGCCCCCCTCCACATTCTGGAGCTGCTGTGGCCACGAGGAGACCCCAGCCCAGGGCAAGGGGGCTTTGCCTGCAGGGATGAGCCCTTCTGTGCCTGGAATCAGCATCCTGGAGTCAAAAGGAATTCCCACCAGCTTTTCCAGCAGAGCCCCGAGTTCCTGTGTCCCCAGCACCCCAAAATCAGGTCATTGAGTGGGACACGTGGAATTGCTGAGCTTGGATCAGGCCTGTGGTTCCATGTGGGGACTTTCCTCGCGGAACTGCAGCATTTGTGCTGTCCCTGCCGGGGCAGGAAATGCAGTCACAGGGTGGTTAGGCTGGGAAAACACCTCTCAGTCCAGCCACAAACACAGACCCAGCCATAAATGCAGACCCAGCTCTGGCACGAGAGAAGGAACCACCAAGGGTTCCTTCCTTCTGCTGCATGAGGAACACGAAGCCATGAGAGACCCAGACCCAGGACAGATTTCACCTCCTGAACGTCCAGACCCAGCTCAAATAAAGGTCTGGATGGGCTGATGCTCAACTCCACCTGGCCTCTGGAAGCACCTGCAGGTTGGTTCCAGCCAGGCCTGGAGGTGACACCGACAGGAGATGGGAAAAGCTCCCCGTGGAACAAAACCAGAGCACGAATTCGGGCTGAGGGCCCTGAGCCCATCACGTACCCAGGGCTGCTCACACAGGGTCAGAGCCAGCCCCCAGCGCAGGACACAGCCCCGAGGCAGCAGAGCTCCCACTGGGGCAGATCTGAGCTGCTCAGCAATCCCAGAGCTGCTCAGCAGCCTCAGAGCTCTCAGCACCTTCACCCCACAGACTCTCCTGTTTCACGTTGGGCACCAGGAGCAATTTCCCACGGAGAGGGTGCCCAGGCCCTGGCAGGGGCTGCCAGGGAGGTTCGGAGTGCCCATCCCTGAGGGGTCCAGGGCACGGCTGGAGGTGGCACTCAGGGCTGGGCACAGGGTGGGCATGGGCACAGCTGGGGAAGGATTTCCCAGCCTGGATGACCCTGGGGTCCTATAACAGCCCCAAGGTTGGGCTGCAGGGGGATGCAGCACCGCAGGCTGTGGGGAGCATCCCTCAGCTCCCCCAGACCCACAGCCCGCTCGGGGCAGCCCCGCGGGAGAACCGGGGGGGATTCGCAGGAAACCCAGGAGGGATTTGCAGGAAACCCAGGAGGGATTCGCAGGAAAACCAGGAGGGATTGGCAGGAAAACCAGGAGGGATTGGCATCCGCGGCCGGGAGCAGCGGGAGCGGCGCTGGGATTTGGCGGCGGGCGATGGATGAGAGGGCCGGCCCGGCGAGCTCGGCTGGCGCAATTAGGAGCCAATTTGGGCAATGTTTGGCTGGGAGGGGCTGACGTGCCGGTGGTCTCCGGAGGCAGAGCTCCCGCCCGGGGGGCTTCGCTCCCAGCCCATCCCTTTGTGCGGCGCTCGGCCCGAGCTGCGTCTGGGAGAATCGGCCCCGCTCATTATCAAAGCCGCAAACCATCTGGTTCCACTTTGCCGGGGAAAGGCAGCGAGCGCAAATCTGGTTTCACTTGGGTTTTCCTTCCCCGCGTTATGGTTTGCTCCGTGTTTAATGTTGTTGCTGCAATTCGATCGTTGGGCGGTGGGTGGCCCGGTTCCCCCATTTGAAACTAATTTACAGCTTTGTCTGGCAAAATTGTTGCTTCCAATCAATTAGCACTGACACCGAAATTAAACCGTCTTGGGGTCTCGACACATGAGGAAGCAGGTCCTCGGTTTTTTGGAAGAAATTTGCTCTTCAGAGGGAAATCTGGTGGCTCGCCCTTCCCCCGTGCCGAGGTGGATTTTTTATATTTAAAGATCCAGCCCGTGTTTCTTTTCAGGAGGTTTAATAGGGGAGGCTGAGATCCCTGGTGGATGCTATTTTTGTTTTACAGCCGTGACCTTGTTAAGGAGATGGACAAACAAGCCAGAAACGGAACATTAATAAATAAAGCCGAATCCATCAGCCCATGCAGGCCGCCTCCATCGGCCCTGCAGAGGCACTCGGTGCTCCCCAGCCCCTGCGTGTCCCACCCCACACAGCCCCCGGTGTTCACTGTCCCCCCAACCCTGTTGTGAGAGCCCCCCGAGCGTGGGGACGCGGCCAAAGCCCGGCCTGAGCCCACCCAGGCAAGGCTGAGCTCAGCAGGCCCAGCTGGGGAGGTCTGGCTGCCATTTCAGTCCCCGGAGGACAAACAATGCCCTGGGACCGGCATTGGGGAGCCTGGGAGTGCAGGATTGGGGCTGGGAGCTGGGGAGGAAAGGACTCGCTCAGGGTGGGGATGGCACCCCCAGCCCACCCCTCCCTGCACACAGAAATGCAGAATTCCCTTTGGATGGGGCTAAATGGGGCTGCACAGGGGGGAGAGGCAGAGCAGGACCCCAAACCTGCACATGGGGTTCAGAGCTGGGGCCAAATGGGGATCCACAGCACGGAGAGGCAGAGCAGGACCCAAACCTGCACATGGGTTCAGAGCTGGGGCCTAATGGGGATCTGCAGTGGGCTGAGCAAGAGCAGGACCCCAAACCTGCACATGGAGCTCAGTGCCAGGGCCAAATGGGGCTGCACAGCAGGGAGAGGCAGAGCAGGACCCCAAACCTGCACATGGGGCTCAGAGCTGGGGCTAAATGGGGCTGCACAGTGGGGAGAGGCAGAGCAGGACCCCAAACCTGCACATGGGTTCAGTGCCAGGGCCAAATGGGGATCCACAGTGGGCTGAGCAAGAGCAGGACCCCAAACCTGCACATGGGTTCAGTGCCAGGGCCAAATGGGGATCCACAGGAGTGCTGCTGAGCCCCAGCCTTGCCCTGAGCCCTTTGCTCCCATCCCTCACGGCACGGCAGCGCTGCTGCTCTGGGCATGGCACAGCCCAAACCTTCCCTGTGCATGGACCCTCAGCAGAGCTGGGCTGCTCAGAACGAGCAAAAAACACCACTAAAAAAAAAAAAAAAAAAAAAAGGAACCTCTCTCCCAACAGGAAGAAAAATATTTTTGAAAGCCTTGAAGTTTTTACAGCTGGTGAGAGGCAGCACCGGGAGGGCTGGAGGGCAGCCCTGGCCAGCGGATTCCAGCCAAAGCAGGAGCATGGGAGAATACCAAAGCAGACGGGAAGAAAGAGGTGAAGAGGAAGAAAGGAGATGAAGCGGCTGTGATAAAAACGAGATCACTCAGGCTGGTGCCCACGGAGCAGGGCACCAGAGCCTCGTGTCTGAAGATGCACCAGCCAGAGCTGGGAAAATTCCCTGGCTTTGAAGAGCAGGTCTTCCTGGAGACAAACAGCTCTAATCCACACTCCTGAGTAATTCTCTCTTTGGCAGCACATCATACCAGCATCGATTTAAACCTCGGGGCAGCTGCACTGGCTTTAATCTGGGTTTTATTTTTGTAAACTCCAGTTTCAAGGAGCTGCTCACAGAGCAGAGCGGGGCTGGGTGGCAGGAGCAGAGCCAGAATCACTCAGGGCTGCAGTGGAAACACTTGAGTTCCTTCAAGAGCAGCGACCAAATGTGAAAAGCTTTGATCCTAAAAGGTAACAGCCCTGTCAGGGGGAAAGGGGGTCAAGCTGCTGCACTTGTGCCGGGGCAGCTCCCTCTGCTGCCTTTCTGTGCTCCCCAGCTGCTCCCGAGGAGCAGGGCAGGCCCAGATGGGCTCCCAGCAGTGGCTCAGCCACATGTGCTCATTACTCTGCTCTGTAAAGTTCTCACCTCCCAGCAAACACGGCCCAAACGTGGAGAGGGGAACGCCATCCCTGCGGGATGCTGCATTTGGGAGCCAGCTGGGTCAGCCACGGAGGACAAACCCCATCCACGGAGGGTAAATCACACACAGGGAGGAGAAACACCATTTGTGGAAGGTAAACCCCATCCATGGGGGATAAACCCCATCCATAAACCCCATCCATGGGAGATAAACCCCATCCATGGGGGATAAACCCCATCCATAAACCCCATCCATGGGGGATAAACCCCATCCATGGGAGATAAACCCCATCCATGGGGGATAAACCCCATCCATAAACCCCATCCACGGAGGGTAAATCACATACAGGGAGGAGAAACACCATTTATGGAGGGTAAACCCCATCCATGGGGAATAAACCCCATCCATGGGGAATAAACCCCATCCATAAACCCCATCCACGGAGGGTAAACGATCCACGGAGTGTAAACCCCATCCATGGAGGATAAACCCCATCCATAAACCCCATCCACGGAGGGTAAATCACATACAGGGAGGAGAAACACCATTTATGGAGGGTAAACCCCATCCATGGGGAATAAACCCCATCCATGGAGGGTAAACCCCATCCATGGAGGATAAACCCCATCCACGGAGGATAAACCCCATCCATGAAGGGTAAACCCCATCCATGGAGGATAAACCCCATCCACGGAGGATAAACCCCATCCATGGAGGATAAACCCCATCCATGGGGGATAAAACCCATCCATGGGGGATAAACCCCATCCATGGAGGATAAACCCCATCCATGGAGGATAAACCCCATCCATGGAGGATAAACCCCATCCATAAACCCCATCCATGGAGGATAAACCCCATCCATGGGGAAGAAACGCCATCCACAGGGGATAAACCTGGGAAAGGACAGTGCCACAGCCTGCGCGATGTCCCTGGGCAGTTCTGGCCCGTGTGGAGCGCTGAGAGATGGATGGAAGTGTCTGCAGGGAGATTCCCAGCCAGGGGAGACGCTGGCAGAACAGCCAGAGCTCAGGACCAGGTGGGAAGGGGCGGCCCGAGGGGTCCCCGGTTCAGCCTACAGAGACAGGATGGACAAGGGACGTGGGGTGACCCCCTGGAACACCCTGGGGACAGATTCCCCCCCCATTTCCCCTCGTTTCCCGGCTTTACCCCGGAGCAGCGGCGCTG